>NC_134486.1:95690053-95857553 GCF_040206685.1 Ascaphus truei | reverse complement strand
GTCGCCAG
Organism: Ascaphus truei; assembly: GCF_040206685.1. NCBI lineage: Eukaryota > Metazoa > Chordata > Amphibia > Anura > Ascaphidae > Ascaphus > Ascaphus truei. The sequence goes on along the minus strand of NC_134486.1, from coordinate 95,857,545 downwards.
TGTATACATTATATACAAGACATTGCGTGCACAGTTAAAGAAAATATATATTATGAGCGTATGAAACAGTTACAGACCAGGTTAAAATGTGAGACAGCCTTAGATTTGAAAGAACTTAAACTGGTGGTGGATGTGAGAGTCTCTGGTAGGTTGTTCCAGTTTTGGGGTGCACGGTAGGAGAAGGAGGAACGTCCGGATACTTTGTTGAGTCTTCGGACCATGAACAGTCTTTTGGAGTCTGATCTCAGGTGATAAGTGCTGCAAGTGGTAGGGGTGAGGAGCTTGTTCAGGTAGCTGGGTAGCTTGCCCATGAAGAATTTAAAGGCTAGACAGGAAAGGTGAACTTTGCGCCTAGACTCTAGTGTTGACCAATCTAGTTCTTTGAGCATTTCGCAGTGATGTGTGTTGTAGTTGCATTGGAGAACAAAACGACAAATTGAATTGTAGAGGGTGTCAAGTTTGCTATGGTGGGTTTGAGGTGCCGAGCCATATACTATGTCTCCATAGTCAATAATTGGCATTAGCATCTGCTGTGCGATACGCTTTCTGACCAGGAGACTTAGGGAGGATTTGTTCCTGTAAAGTACCCCTAGTTTGGCGTAGGTCTTGGTTGTCAGGGTATCAATGTGCATCCCGAATGTTAAGTGGGAGTCAAACCATAAGCCCAGGTATTTAAAACTAGTGACAGGTGTTAGGGTGGTGTTAGCGTTGGTTCTAATCAGGAGCTCAGTCACTGGAAGCTTTACAAATTTAGTCTTGGTCCCAAATACCATTGTTACCGTCTAGTCAGTGTTTAAAAACAGTTTGTTTTGAGAAATCCAGTTTTCGAGTCTCAAAAAGTCAGACTGAAGTATGTGTTGAAGGTCAGAGAGGCTATGGCTGTGTGCATATAGGATTGTGTCATCTGCATACATGTGTATTGAGGCTTCCTTACAAGCTGTGGGAAGATCATTAATGAACACTGAGAAGAGTAGGGGCCCCAGAACAGAGCCTTGCGGGGCACCACAGGTGATATCCAGGGGTTGGAGTTAGAGCCTGAGATGGACACATGTTGGGATCTTCCTGATAGGTAGGACTGAAACCAGTTTAAAGCATGCTTCCCTGTTCCAGAGCTCTGGAGTTTGTTAAGCAGGATAACATGATCAACTGTGTCAAAAGCCTTTGCAAAATCTAGGAATACTGCACCAGTGAGTTGTCCCCGTTCCATTCCACACTGGATTTCATTGCAAACTTTTAGCAGGGTAGTTACGGTGGAGTGTTTGGGACGAAAGCCAGATTGGAATTGGATAGGGAAATTTGTTTTGGTATAGAAATCGCTTAGTTGGGAGTGGACACATTTTTCCATGACTTTGGATAGGCTCTGAGCTGGTTCTGTATGAGGGAGAAAGACCACAGTGGGTCTATATCCAGCAGAATGAAAGGACTTGCAAACCTCATTCTGCTGGATATAGACCCACTGTGGTCTTTCTCCCTCCTAATAGAGCACTGTGCAATATCGAGTGTCCATGCCCAGGATGTCATCCTGCCTTCAGTTTCACTGACGTCATCGGTGCACTGAGCATGCGCATCCCATCGCTCTGACTGACAGTTCACACAGAACCAGCTCAGAGCCTCTGACAGACTTCACTTGTGATCCTAATCAACGCACACTCCCACCAGCTGGATCATCGCGAGAACAGAACATACTTTAAGCTCCCTACACTCCACGCTACCACCCGATACTGACGAAGGAAATTTAATTTCCGAAACACGTTGTTCCGGGCATAGTATGGAGCCTTTTTGACCTTCTGTAGCTTCCGTAGTTGGTTCTAGTTTCCGGGAGTCAGTCCTGTATCCGGATGCAGAGACAGGGATTAACTGTTACCTGAACTGTATCCAGCCACAGAGACTACACTTACTTTAGATGTAAGTCTTTGAGTTTTTACTTACTTATTGTTTAATAAATTGCTTTTTAACCCTTTGCACTGCCTGACTGTTATCCTCCCTGGGTTCCACCGCGAGACACCCTCAGTCTTTGAACTGCAGACGCGGACATTACCAACCGAGATGAGCCTGTTGCAAGCACCACCATAACTGCCTTCACTCACATTAGCCCGTGTGAGTGTATTTTATTTTATTATACCAATTGGCACCATTAGTGTGCTCTACCTTCACCACCCCCTCCCCCCCACTCATCACTTACTCTGAACCTCTGTGCTTCTTTCCTGTCCTCAATGGCCGATATGAGAATCAGCACATGACCATAAGAAGCATCAGGATCAGCACAGAGGACCACATTAAATGATTTGACTCACACATGCCCGTGTGAGTATATTATATTACATTATTGTAAATTCTCTATCATCTCAGGTAATCACCCTGGCAAATTCACTGACTTGAGGCTACTCTATGCCTCTCTTCTGCTCACGAGCTTATCCTACCAGACCTGTTCCAACAGATGAGCCTACCTTTTGACAAGAAGGATAGCCTCCAAGACAATGCTGAGGGATTTCGCTCACACATGCCCGTGTGAGTATCCATTGCCTTATATTACTGTCCTCTACCCCATATTATCGTATATTTATTTTGTATATATTTATTATACATTGTATTTCCCTATTTTTTCCTCTTGCATGCGCTCATCTCCACACCATCCACACTTCTACCAAGGATCAGGGGACGATCCTATCGATTGAGCAGAAGCACCTTCAGGGCCAGTATTAATTTTTGTTATTTGTCCATTTGTACTTTTTGAGCCCCTACCTCACTCCTCCATCCCCCCAGGGGCCTACACTTTATCCAGCTATTTTCTGAGGGAGCGCCATTGCTTTCTTTTACAGTCACAGCAAAGCCGAGAGCAGCGGCCAAGCATTCCTGCAAATAGGACCAGCCTGGAGGGCAATTTCCCCCCTCGCCAGCCCACCGCTGGGGCCAGTATCATAGCGTATTTCTTCAAGTACAGGTTAGAGGACCCATCTGAGCCAGGAGCTTTTGAGTTTTTTAGGGACTTGGTGATATCAGTGAATCCTTCAACTGTGATTAGGACTCCAAGTAATCTAGAAGCATGGGATTCTAGCATGGGATATTACTCTGATCGAAATATTTAGATTTTCAAGTTTGAAGCCTATGATCCACCTTATTTTCAGATTTCAAGGTGGAAAGATTGCTATAGTACTTAACAAACTCTCTATTAATATTTATAGGGCTGTATGTAAGTGAGGTAGATAATGCCTTTAGTGTCAGGGTCACCACATCACCTTGTTGAATCTTTTTTGGTTTCCTTTTTTTGCTAATTCCCCCTGTCTTATTCTCATTGAATGGGTAAACTGCAGAAACTCTCTGAACCTTTTTATTGAACTCACAAGCAGATTGCTCACTGAGCCTGTTGATAAATTGCCTAGAGTTTTCTTTATTCAAGTAAATAGCTAGAAATTGTCGGTTTATCTGTTGTCTTTGAATGTAAAGGGCTTTAACTCACCCTTGAAAAGAAGGTTAGCTTTCAAGGACATCAAAGCTAGAAAAGATGCCATACTTATGTGGCAGGCGATGTAGTTAAACAGAGAGGACATCGAGAGATTCAAAGATAAATAATTCCCTTAAATATTTAATTTTCCCATATGCAATAAGAAAGCAGGAGTAGCTGTTCTGTTAAGTTTGAGCATTTCCTTCACTTTAGATCACATAGAAACCGAAAGGAAGGGCAGACTGCTCATTGTGGTGGGCAAGATGGGATCCAAAGAGATCATACTGGTAAGATTTTATGCCCCAAATGTTAACCTATCACGTTTCTTCAATTAGGTTTTTCCCACTATAATGCAACATAAGAAATGCCACCTAATTTTGTAAGGTGACCTGAATACATTGTAGACCATACAAGAGATAGAACAAATAATGAGAACCAAGCACATCTTACATCAATAAAAAATGTATTGAAAGATAATGCCCTTATAGAATCTTGGAGGTTCACAAATATCACAGTCTACTCAGCCCTAAAAAAAAATATATACACGCATTGATTATATACTTATTTCATATGAACAAGCTTGTAATATTATCAAAGCAGACATTGATAACTTTTCTTTGTCAGACCATGCACCAGTGACTACCCTCCTTAAAGATATCAAACAAATGGTCATTACTCCCAGGTGGACCTCATAATGGGGATATCAGAGGTCAGAGACACAGTATAGGATGCCCTGCATCAGTACTTTAGTAGTATTGATAATAACCAGGTCTCCTTGGCCACACTGTGGGCTTCACACAAAGCTACCATAAGAGGTCATTTATAAGTATAGCAAAGCACAAGAAAAAAGATGAAAGAGATTAAAATTAGAAACCTAAATTACAAATTGGCAAAACTCTAACAATCTTTTCAAAGGTCACCTTCTCCCTCTACATTAGCTAATATTGACAAGATTAGATTAGAACTTAAAAATGTTTATTAGAAAGAATGGAGCAAGCTCTTTTATGACAAAGGGGAATAAGGTGCATTGAATTTTAGCCTCAAACTTCAAAACAAAATGACTAATCTGAACATTTATGCACTAAAGACATTTAACACTTCAACTTTGTATACAAAAATGTGCCTGTTATTAAAAGAAAATGTTTGACCATTTAATAAAAGAAACTCCAAATAGAAAAAAAAAAAGAAGAAAAAAAAACATTCTGAGAACAGTATAAACCTTTCTTGGGGTTTTGGCTTCAATTTCACTCGGGTTACTATTCTAAATTAGTACTAAAATTTGACTGAGAGTTTGTATCGAACTTTGAGTTCTTTAACTTAACTGCTTGACTTTGAATTAAAATCAAACGCTGAATCTACGGAGTTCGGATTTTCAAACCAGCAAACATGTATATACTTAGTAGCCATTGTTAGCTTTTACTACATTGCCTAATTTAGGACAATATCCACAAAGAGCTGTTAAATTGAGGCACACACACATACACACACACACACACACACACACACACACACACACACACACACACACACACACACACACACACACACACACACACACACACACACACACACACACACACACACACACACACACTTTGAAATACATCTTAACTGCATAGGTTTTACATGACTTTATCATTGCAGACTGCTGTGTTAATAACATGATGTTAAGCATGTCTTAGACCTGAGACCCCAAGATAGGAAGTGGAGAGAGAAGAGGATGGAAATAGCACCTATAACTAATGCTGTTATTTATATCTTGCATAACTGCCATCCAGCCATAGCTAAAGTCCTATTTCAGGGTCTGTTTAGCAGAAATTCCATGTTTAAGCTATGACTTAAATAACATAAAGTTACAATCCAACATTAACCTTAATGAGATACTATGATAATTCCTAATATGCATATAATTTGCATGTCATTATCTTTAACATCCATTATACAGTAGTTAACAGTATGTTCTTTACATGAGGAAACGTGACTTAACATTATGTTAATGTACTGCTGCGGCCAAGTTTATTCAAGCATTTGCCCGTTCTTGGCCGCAGCAGTAGCCTGGCGCGCGCCCGAGGGTGACGGGCGCGCGCCGAAGCAGCGGAAGAGCGCCCTCCGATCGGGGCGCTCTCCCTACCGCTGCCGGGTCCGCCGGGTCCCCCGGAACCCCCTGCCGCTGTCCCGCGATCGCGGGACACCAGGGCTCCCTCGGGGAGCCCCTGGACGCGCGTGCAGGGGGCGCACGCTCCCGAAGACGCGTGACCGCGCGTCTATGACGCGCGGCACGCCGAGGGGCGGCCACTAGCAAGCCGGGAAATCTCCCGGCTTGCGGATCTGGCCGCAGTGTGATTAAGTGTGTCGGTAGTGTACTTTGCAGATACACCGTTAGGCTTAAAGTGACGTTAACTTGGTTAACTTAATGGACTTGACAGACAACTTAAAAGAGCTTTGTGGTTAATGGTCTTAGGGTCCTTGCAAACCTTGCAAACATGTCAACAGCAAAGTTAAAGAAGTAAAGCAGCTGACTCTATATTAACTGAAACATTTAAGAAACTTACATTTAGCATTTTAGCCCTTAATATACAGTAATTGAATTAAAGCCTCAATTCCTCATGCAGAGCCATAACATTTACAAATGAAAGGTAATTGGTTTGCATTTTAAATAAATCTTAAATTAAGCAGGTTTTAACAGAAATGCAATTAAAGGGATGAATTAATAAATGTATCAATACAGATGTATTTTATGCATCAATTTAGAAATGTAAATAAGCTTCAGAGTTCAATTCTATATGTTATTCAGTATATGAAAAATTGAGAAAATCTGTCTTGTAATGCTGAAGAGCCTTGGTGTCATCAATAAGTGGGTGACAAAGCACAAGTGGTCATGCATGTGTACTTTTTCAAGGGTGAATGATATTGTTTAAGCAGAATGTCAGCCCCTGCATTTAATTGAGGCGTCAAGCTACACTTTCAGCACTCTAATTAGTGACAGAAGTTTAAATCTCTCTTCATGTGTTGACCTACTGGTAAGGTGTAAATAAGCAATATGATCAGGTTAAAAGGTAAAAATGTTATTCTTTTAAGCAAACATTTTTGTAATGTAAAATTGCTTTGCTGTTTGAAGTGCCAGCAACTTATTTAATTATAAAATATAAAATATAAAATAAAGGTAACGAGAAGGAAATTTGTTCAAAAATGTTTTTTCTTTCAAATAGGCTCAACAATTGTAAAATGTTATTTTACAACTGTAGAATTATACAAGAGGAAATCTAAAGTAAAATTTGAGACATGTTTATTTCTTCTTATGAATCACTCTGCTTCATCTCCTATTCCACTCAGATACAATCTTAAACAGCAGCTGAAGATGAAGTGGTAATGATGAGCAAGTTAATACGTTCTCAGGAAAAGCAGAAGACAGAGTGATTCAACTGTGATGATTCCGCGTGACCCATAACTGGTTTTGTGCTCTGGTCCTGTTTTTATCTAAGCTAGCCCTCACTTGGCTGTTGCAGCCATCTTGGGTCCTGGCAGCTTCTTATTTAAGGCTGCATTTCCTACAGAAAGTTGTAGAGCAAGGTATGCCTTGTCCTTTTGCCGCTTGATTCCCTGTTGCTGACATTGGTGCGTGACCCAGTCCTTTCTACTTTCTGCCTGCGCTGACCATTGCTTGTGCCTCGGATTCTGTTCCACTGCCGCCTGCCTTGATCATCTGCCTGCAACCTCACTACGAAACCTCTAACAGGACTCTGTCCCTTGGCTCTGGTCAGTGAATTTATACCTCTACCTTAGCCCTGCGGGTCGGCTTCCTGATCGGAGATGAGCATCATTATATCATCTAACCAGTATTATTAATGACATTACAGTCAACCATGCATAACTCATAACTATTGAGAACAAACAAGGATAGATCAATAATTTTAGTTCAAATTTTCTTTTATATAGCATCCTTAGTGTAGATGTATATTTTTTCTTAATAATTTATGCCTCTATTTAAAAAAAGATGGAACATCCCTTTAATGAAGCCAGTGGATCTTCACCTTTATAAGTGTATTTGTACTGCGCTCTGTTAGACTATATAAATCAGACCATATTGGCCGTGCTATTTACAGATTAGTATCTTGGCCTGTTCATTCTAGATAGGAACAATAAAAGAATCAACGCAAAAAAGACAGGAAAGGAATACAGTATACTGTATGATTAAAATTTTTATTAATGTAAAAACCAACTACAGTATATAGTATATCTGTTAAATACACTTATATAGGAAGTACCAAAAGGTCCCTGAAAGAATGCTTTATAGAACATAAAAGGAACAATGAGAAGGGTTTCAAACTACACAGTGTACCCAAACACTTTTCTTATTTTCACGACTGTAACCCATCGGGCCTTAAAATGAAAGGAATAAAATACAGGCAGTCCTCGTTTTACAACGCTTCGTTTTACAACGAATGGCTTATCCAACGCTATGCAATGCATACCTATGTTGATTTTTACAACGCCAAAATGGCTTATCCATCGCTCTTACGACGCTTTGCAACGTTGTGTATGTGGGTGTGTATACACATACAGAGTGTTCGACAAACCTATACATTTGCTCGCCCCGGGCGAGTGGATTTAACCCCCGGGCGAGTAAATATTGGCCCAAGCAGCACACGTTTGGTACTAGGTGGCGAGTAGATTTTTTTATGTGGCGAGTAGATTTTTGGTGATTTGTCAACCACTGCACATACACATAAACAACGTTGCAAAGCATCGTAAGAGCATATATATAGCATATATATAATATTATATTATACTATATAACATTATATTATACTATATAATATATTATTTATTATGTTATATTATATATATAATACAGTATATATACTATATAATTTGTGTGTGCTGCATATCTTATTGTCTGCGTAAAATATTTGGTGTATTTTAGTGTTAAAAATGCCTTCAGGAACGGAACCTTTCATTTAAACAGTGTTCCTATGGGAAAACGTGTTTCGCTTTCCAACGTTTCGCTTTACAACGCCATTTTGAGTAACGCTTTGTGTCGGATAACCGAGGACTGCCTGTATGTATCTTTGGGACCTAGAGGAGGAAACAGACATCAAATTTTGTAGAAGGGAAGATTACTGGAACCTTGAGCTGCAAACTCTTACCCCGGTGGGATTAAATATTAATATAGATCTGGCAACCTTTGTAAAATCCTAATTGACACTAATAATAAATTTTTAAAATTCATAATTTTATTCCAAATCTGTATTTTCTAAATTGAACCATATATTTTTATCCCACATTTATTCTTTGTGTGTATATATATATATATACATACAGCTGAACCGCGTAGAATTAGACCGTGTTATAACCGGGATCGCGTTAAAATTTTGCCGAGTGATACCGACATCTAGATCTCTCTCCTCTTTGCAGCTGTCGGCTCTCTTGAGCGGCGTCGCAGAGGAGTGTCACAACACACATCCCCTACACTTCTTTTTAAACATTCAATTCAATGCTTTATTGATAACGTACACATACACACACCTACACCATGTGGGAATTGAACATTAATACATTTTAAATAATACACATGCAGGGATCGAACTCAGGACTTCCATATACTGGTATCAATGCAGGGCTGCAGAGGGGGTCTCCCGGGCTGCAAGAGGGTGCAGCGAGCCCACACACATGTCCTCTGCTGCTCGCAATCCGTGACTAAACTCTGGATACTAATGCGACAGTATAAAGCATCGAATAAACATTGGTGGAACACAGCCTAGGAAGGTTACCATAATAGTCCCAAACACGCATAAGCTGTATACATACCGCCTACCCGGGCTCCCGGTAGTGCACAGTGATAGTCCACAGTCAGAGGTGCAATGATCAATTGACCCGTGTACTGTAGCATACAGGGGAAATAATTACGGAAGCCGGTATCGTTAAGTCCCATCAGATTGTGTGTTTATAATATATGAGTAGCTCCGCTTGCTGATACTATACATCTCATAGGCACTGATCTTTACCCATTGCAGAAGAACTTACCAAAACACCCTCCTACGGTCTCTGTAAGTTCTCCCCATGTCCACTTAGATTGTAAGCTCATCTGAGCAGGGACTCCTTTTAATATTATTTTGGCTGAAGCACTTATTCCCATTGTGTTATAATATTATGTCACGTGTATTGTAAAGTGCTATGTACCTGGATGGCGCTATATAAATAAAGAAATACATACATACAATACGGTAGGGGTAAGCTTATAGGGGTCCATGTTAAAATTGATAAGAAGTAAAGCATGATTCACTGTGAGCGCTCATTTGCATGTCATTACCCAGAATCCCTGGCTGCAGTGAAAGCATTGTCTGCTAAACAATAATGAGGAAAGACAGGGTTGCAGAACTGTCTGAGACATGCAAATATTCCCACCAGTGGTATTATTATTTACTGTAGTCAAAGGGACAAAAATCTTGTTGGAGACTCACAGTTTGTGTTATTTTTGCCCGGTCATTTCCATTTTCATAGATAGACTACTAGAAATGAAAAGGCAGATAAAATGTAACAGTATTCTATTAGGAAATATAATTATTTATACAAATAGTGTGCATATATAAATACAAAGGGTTCTGCATAAAAGGGGGTGCAATTTTGACACAAAAAGCAGATTGCTTTTTTCTGTCTTTAAAATTCAGAGATTTGATAAAACATGTGTAGCCCTTGTTCCCCTCTAACTAAAGGGGCTACCGGTACTGCCGTTACCTGTTGGCTCACAGAAGGACTGAGCCTCCGCTACTGGGGGTCTGGGGTGATAATGTGTTTGCTTCGGCGCAGCATCTCCACATGAGGGAGATCCCAATTTAGCAGGATAAGCCCTACGCAGGAACAATATACACAGTAATACCCACACACGTAGATAATAACAACCTTTACTGAACATATTTCACAGTACTCTGTAATACACAATATATATGTCACGGCATACAGTACACCAATGGAGTGTCCCCAAAGTACATTGTGTGCCAGGCACCAATACCTGATGTCCCTTCCTCCCAATTCAAGGTCCACCCAAAGTGTTGGAGATAGCGCTATCCCTTGCAGCCACAAGCTACACATGATCGGGGCCTATCTGGGGCCTAGGGGGACAAACTAGGCCTAGCCTCAGAGCCACAGGCTCCTGAGTCCCAACCTCACTGCCGGGATCCTTTCTCTGACTTGTGTGTCCCGCTGACCGCGTGTGACGGTTCAGGAGATTCCTGCTTCTCAATGTGTCCCCGTCACCCCTGTTCTCCCTGCCTCTGACCTTCCTCCTCCGCCTCCTTGTTCATCTGTCCCTTCCTCCTCCCGCACCCGTTCCTCTGCACCCTGTCCGGACGCACGCCCAGCTGTCACGCGCGTTCCCCGCAAGGTGCACACTTATCCCCAAACTCCCGATTCCTCCTGCGGCACTCATCGCTCGCGGTGCCCCTCGATTCCCTCTCCTGCCACGTTACCTCCTTCAGCTGCTCCTCCTGCACCGTCGTCGTCCTTGGCGAGCACCCCAGCGGCGCAACACTCCTCACACTCCCTGGCACACACTGTGCGCGCGCATCCAGCCCTTACAGAAGGCGCGCACACACGCTCCACTTGTAGGTCTTCCCTGAGCCCTGGTTCCGCCCCTCATAGTGTGCAAGCCATTTCCCTGTCTGATCTACCTGTCTCGTCCCTTTCTCCTTCTGACCTATCTCTGCAACCCCTCACTCTACCCTCTGCTCCTCCTCTCTCTCCCATTGGTGCTCTCTCCTTTATAATCCCTGTCTGTACTCTAGCTCATTGCTCTGCATAGCTTCTTGTGACCCCTGTGTGTGCAGTCTCTATGCTTGGCTCTCCTGTCTCTTTCAGTGCTGGTTCCTGTCCCTGGTTACCTTTGGATCTCCCTGGCTTGAACTCTGCTTTGAATTGGATTACCCTGCTTTCTCCTGCCCTTGGACCCTGCATTCGGATACGTTTACGCTGCCTTCTCCTATCCTCGAACACTGGCTTATGGACTTGATTACGCTGCTCTCTATTACCCCTTCAATATACAGTAAATTTTTGTGATCGGTGAGGATGGCCACAGGCTCTTTGGTACCTTCGAGGAGATGTCTCCATTCCTGAAGAGCCAATTTTATGGCCAGTAGCTCACGATTCCCAACATCATAATTTCTCTTGGCTGACGAGAATTTCCGAGAAAAAAAACCACAGGGATGGAGCTTCTCCTGGGGAGCGGATCTCTGAGAGAGTACTGCACCAGCTCCTACATCAGAGGCGTCAACTTCTAACGTGAAGGGAAGCGAAATATGAGGATGCCGTAGGATGGGTGCAGAGACGAAGGCCTTTTTGAGAAACTCGAAGGTGTCAATGGCTTCGGGATAAGCTTCGGGATAAGCTCCTTCAGCTGCTCCTCCTGCCCCGTCGCCATCCTTGGCGAGCGCCCCCGTGGCGCGATGCTCCTCACGCTCCCTGGCAAACACTGTGTGCGCATATCCAGCCCTTACAGAAGGCGCGCGCACACGCTCCACTTGTAGGTCTTCCCTGAGCCCTGGTTCCGCCCCTCATAGTGTGCAAGCCATTTCCCTGTCTGATCTACCTGTCTCCTCCCTTTCTCCTTCTGACCTATCTCTGCAACCCCTCACTCTACCCTCTGCTCCTCCTCTCTCTCCCATTGGTGCTCCCTCCTTTATAATCCCTGTCTGTCCTCTAGCTCATTGCTCTGCATAGCTTCTTGTGACCCCTGTGTGTGCAGTCTCTATGCTTGGCTCTCCTGTCTATTTCAGTGCTGGTTCCTGTCCCTGGTTACCTTTGGATCTCCCTGGCTTGAACTCTGCTTTGAATTGGATTACCCTGCTTTCTCCTGCCCTTGGACCCTGCATTCGGATACGTTTACGCTGCCTTCTCCTATCCTCGAACACTTGCTTATGGACTTGATTACGCTGCTCTCTATTACCCCTGAACTCTGGCACACGGACATTACTATCCAAACTCTCATACCCAGGACATTGCAAGTATCTGCTAACCTTTTCTCAACAGGCCCGGCAACGCACTACCAAACTCCGGGGATGCCCTCACTGCTGTGGGTGCGTGTTATAACCTTACCCACCTTAGTACTGGGGACTGGCCAGGTCTGCGGGCATACAGGCGTTACACCACGACAATTGTAACAGACTGTAGCAGGGAGATCCCTGGAGCCCTATTGACTGTGCTTGTCCATGTGTTGAGCAGCCCCCGGGGCTGCTGGGAAGTGTAGTTCCCCTGCGGAGCTTTTGGGTGTAATGGCCGTCGCTGAGAACCTACTGCGCATGCGCGAGAGTGAAGCAAGATGGCCGCCGCACTTACAATCTTACTGCGCATGCGTTAACTGGTACTCTGCATGATCAGCACAAAACAAGATGGCGACATCCTTGACGGAACATTGGCGACCCGCTCTCCTGCTCCCAGCCCGCACCGGAACCTTCCTGCAGCCGCCCACTCCCCCTCCCGCAGCCCGGAGATAAGAGTTGGAACTGGCTACATCCTCCCCCTGGTGGAAACCCCAACCACTTCGCTTGGGAACAACATAACACAAGTTTTTATATAATGGAAAATGCAGGGTAATAAATTCATCTTATCGGTGTGCATTGGCTCTACACAATTTTGTACATCTCTATAAACATATTAGCCTTAGCCGGCTGCTGAAACATAGTGGGGTGCCCCTAATTGATTGTAAATCACTCTAGTGGGTGGGTGTCTCACTCTCTGACTCCTGTGAGTCTCTGCTGCAGTATCATGAGGTCTTGACCCATCTGTGATTGGCCATGCAGTCTCATTAATGTCTATACTAGGCACAAGGCTTGGGCTTCTTGGGTTCAATGGTCAGCTTGTTGAAGACACGGGTGACGATACTTCAGGCCCATTACCTGGTGCTCGAGTGTAGTGGGCATAGTGATCTGTCACTACCAGCACATTGTCGATGCCTCTTCAGTCTGGTCCGATTGTGACGGGGAGGAAGTGGTTAATACCTGATTTGCTATGCATTACTCTGGTTGCCCTGTCCCAGACGTTTTTGTCCCCCATTTACAAGCCATTCCCTGGCTGCCATGTTAAAAGACAAAATGCATTGCTCGCCATACCCTCTAACCGACACATGATGGCAGTATAGAAACCGGCATTTCAATGAGCTGTAGGTATTTTTATGACGGAGCTTCAAAGGGGTCTCAATGAGCTGTCGGTATTTTTAAGACGGAGCCTCAAAAGGGGTCTCACAGATTTAGAGTCTCCCTGTCTAAAAGGGTGTCAGTTATGAAAAGACCCAGATTCCCATAAGTTATACATGGCCAGCATTTTGAGGTATCACAGATGCCTGTCTATAGACATTTATTGGTCAAAAATCAGACATAGTGGTGCCAATATATGGGTGTAGCCCAGGTATGCTAAGTGGCATGGGCGTCAACCTGACACATGCACCCTGTCCACCGGACAGCCCTTTTGACCGGTCTTATGAACTCTGGGTAACTTGGCTATTCGTGGGTTCTTTTGTTCCCACGAGGGGGATTGGATCCACATGTTAAAGATAGCTTTGGGCAGTCTATATCTGTAGCTCCCCAGGTATCCCCAGTGTGATTCCTGAATTTTAATCCATGATGTAAAGATGCAAGACTTTGTTCCAGCCCAGCAGCAACCAGTCCAGGAGTGAAGGGGTTAATAACAACATAACCACAGGACTTTTAAAACCACGGTTGCATTTCTGGCGCTTGCAAGCAAAAGACAATTTATTTCGTTCCAAGGACAATTAATTTTGTTCCCTTATCCCAGTGAGTGTTGTTTTTAGTGTATTCTGCAGATGTCGTGTGTTTGTCTATTAAGGAAATAAATCACAATTTATTTTGCAACTTATTCTGTTCAATCAATTACCCAGAAATATAAATGTGTTGATAAATGTTGGTGTCATCGTGACACCGATGCACACGAAATCCATGCAAACTAGATCCAGCTTTTGAGGTGGCCTATTGGGGCTGCACGGGTGGGCAGTGTCTTTCTCTGAATGCACCATAGGCATTTCCGGCAATGCCGTTCTATGGAATCCCGCATCTTGGGCCAGAAGAATCGGTCCCTCACTAACCCGAAAATTTTATCCACCACCAGGTGTCCGTGGTCGTCGTGCAAGGATCGTAAAACATGATACTGCATGCTTCAGGGCAAAACCAGCTGTCATCTGTCAGGATGATTGTGTTGGGGACGACCCGGTAGAGGAGGCCACGCTCTATTTCGAATTTGTCCCACTCTCTCATGATGATGGCGACATTGTCGGTGGGGGCCTGTTTCACCAGGGAAGGAATATTCTGATGTAGGGCCTCGAGTATAGCGTTAGCCACTGGATCACGAATCGGCGCCTGTACTACCTCCTTCCACACCAGGAGAGTTTTTGGAAGTATTTCCAGACCGTCTGGGTGGCAGTAGGCTGCGGGGAGCACCTGGGGTCGGCATCCCAAGGAATCGGCTACTCTCATCTCGGAAAACGTGACTTTGTCTTCCATGATTGCAGTTGTGGAGCACATCGCCCGCATCCCAGGTCCCGAGATTTCTTCCCAAGGGCCGTCGTCCTGCGTCATGCTCAGTCCTGGTCACCTGGTGTAAGGAATCCGCTCCACGGTTTACTGGTTACCTTACCTTGCAGACCGGTGCAGTTCTGGAACAGCTTTCCTGAGGTTTGCTGCAGCCTGGATTCACTCAAAGCAATACACACTCCCTCTGGTATCTACTGCAGCTGTGCAGCCTTTCATTGCAAACTATACTTGCATTCACTCATTAGGGGCAGGATCTTCACACCCCCGCCGCGGATTGGCCCGCTGGCCTTTAAGTATTGCTTGCCCATAATGCTCCTTGCCGAGCATAGTCCTAACTGGATGTCAACTGTTTTGCCACAAGCCCTCGCTTGTTCTCCTTTGCTGATACCAGGTTCCGCCCTGCGTCCTTCAGCTTCCTTCAAGCCGCTTGTTCTCCAATGCTGATTCCAGGTTACGTCCTGCATCCTTCAGCTCCCTTCAAGCCGCTTGTTCCCTTATGCTGATACGGAGGTATTCCCTGCGTCCTTCAGCTTCTGTTCCCCTGTGCTGAAGCAGAGGTTTCGTCCCTGCGTCCTTCAGCCTCCTGGATTCCTGCACTAAAGTAGAGGTTCGTCCCTGCGTTCTGCAGTCTCCTGGATTCCTGCACTGAAGCGGAGGTTTCCCTGTATCTACAGCTTCCTGGTTCCTGGGGCCTACTCTTTCCCTAATATAGAGAGGCCGTGTCCTGGTTCCTGCGCTGAAACAGTGGATTTCCTTGCCCGCTCAGGACTTTTGCGTTGTAGCACTGGTGCACCCGTGCAGCAAGACGGTGTGCTATTCTGGTCTGCCTACCATCTCCTGTGACCAGCACCATGGGCCATGGTCGTCGCTCGCGCAAAGGCCAACCCCGCGCTCCTAAGCTGAAGCGGGTCTCTCCTATCTCCTTATTGCCGAACTCCTGCATGGACAATGTTTATCCTGACGTCTCCTGTTCTGACCCTGGCTTGTACAACGACGACGCTGTCTTCTCCAATCCTGATCCTGCGACATATGACTACGAACTGCGCAATCCGGATCAGCCTGCGCGGTCTCAGGTCGGTGCTTTTACAACCCCACCTCAGCCTCGCGGTCCGACCCTGGTTTGTGGTGAGCAGAACCCTGACAGTATGCTCGGCCCTACAAACTCGGACCCCGCTGAGGTGTGGGTTGGTAAGTTTTTTCCTAAAAACCTGTCCCAGCCTGTAGACCAGTCCCAGTTTGAGAATAATTATTTGTGCGATATAATACCTCTGATGGAAGATCCGTTTATGTTGGAGGGCTTGACTCCCTTGCAAAAGAAATGACGTAATAATCTGGTTTATAAGGCTTACTGCCTCAGAGACTTAAAACAGTATCTGGCCAGTGTTTTGGCCATTGCTAACATTGCTAGCTCCCCTGATTCCCCTTTAACTGGGGAGGAGCTGAGTCCTGTGGAACTGGTCAACGCCTGTAGTACACTCAATGCCCTGACTTTATCTTTGGACATTCCTATAGTATTCCCGGAACCTTCCGTCATGGTGGCTCTCGCTCACGAGACGCTGCATTTACTTTCCCGTGCATTGGATGATTGCTTGTTAAAACAGGATCGTCTCTTAGCCGCTCACGCCGTCGTTTGGCGGTATCCCTCGGCTACCAGTCCTGTTGCTAAACCGGGGGACGTATCTCTCTCTCCGGGAGATGACCAAACAGAACTATTACCAATATCTCCCAACGTAGCAACTGCCACAGTCCCAAGCTCTGATTGTATGCCCGGGTTCCCTGACACTAATGATATGTCTACATTAACCCCTGCCGATCAGTCCTGTGAGGTCCCCTTGGAGAACACATATGTGTCACTAACTAACACTAAGGGCCTCATGCAGAGAGCATAGAATTTTAAAAATGGCGAATTTCATAAAAAGTAGCTTTTTTGGAGAGTTTTATTCTCCATATGCAGAAAAGTGCGAATTCTGCTATGTTTAACATGGATGCGTGTGGCGAGTTTAAATTGGCGAGATGCGCGCTTCAGAAACGTGTAAAAACAAATTCGCGCCTTTTTTTTCCCCTTTACTATAGGCGGCGAGCGCCATCTTGCCATATTTTCGTGGCGCGGCAAAAATGCGAGAATCGCGCCTTTTTTTGGCGCGAACAGCCGCTACTTGCCGTTCGCACCTCTCTGCATTCGGAGAGTTTTAAAAATGGCGCGATGGAGGTTCTCGCCAGCCGCGAGGCGAGTTTTAAACATAGAAATAAAAAAATGGCGCGTTTTTCGCAACTCGCCATTTTATGCCGTTTTCTGAGGGAAATTGAACAAAAAATGGCGAGTTTTGAAATAACGATGCTCTCTGCATGAGGCCCTAAGGTTCTTGTATCAGAGAATAAGTCCCTTAGTTCTCCTATTTCTAGCTTTGAATCCCTCTCTCTAGGTCTTGAGGGTTTTCCAGCTTTAAACTCTGCTAGACAGTCCTGCGCGCTTTCCCCTTCAGAGAAAGAATCCCTAAGTTCTGTTCCCAGGGTTATTTCTGTATTAACCTCTGTGGGGCAGCTCTCTGAGTTTCCTTTGGTAAATCCCTGTTCTCTGTCAGCCACGGTCACGCCCCTAGCTTCAGACGAGAGATTCCTGCTCTCTTCTAATACAGAGAAAAGATTACCTATGTATTACTCTCAGGCATTGTCTGCATTAACCCCTGTAAATTCTTGCTGCCTCCAAGTTAATGCCTTCGTTGTAGCCTCAGAGAATGAGTCCACAAGTCAGACAGCAGAGGTTGCATTGAGGGATTCCCATAACCGTACGGAGTCTCTAGATATTCTTTGCTATAAATCCCCTGCTTCAGCTCAAGTTTCCGCAGTTTCGTCTCCGGAGACTTCGGCTAAAGTTCTGGTTCCTGTTAAATGTATTCAGGAGTCAGGTTTTTCCCTAAGCTTAGTTGCAGAGTTCCTTCTCCCGGGTATTTCACTGAACCAGCCTGTCGCCCACATAGCGGTGATCCCTGCTTCAGCGCATAGTTCCCACATTATGGAGTCTGCAGTAAGTTCTGGTTTCCCAGACATTCCTTACCAAATACCTACTTCAGAGATCAGTACACTTATGATTAACCCCCGTGTACTGTCTGAGTTCTCCTCCTCTTTAAGCTTAGGGTTAAAGGCATACAGTAGTCTGTATGTCTCTCCTGGGGTTCATATTATGTTCCCAGGAATGTTTGCTGACGCACGGTTTTCTCCCAAAAGTGACGCTTTTCCATATAGATTAGTAAAAAGCTTGCACACTCTTTCCCTTTTCGCTGAATTGTGTCTTTCTAGTTTTGAGACTCTGAGAGGTAATGATTCTCCTTCTGATTCTGAAGCTCTTCCTACAAGGAGTATCCTGTCTGGGGGTCCCCCTGATTTCTCTCTCCAGGCTAATTCTCCAGGGATCAGCATATCTGTGGTCACTCCCTTAGTACTGTCTGAGGTCACCATGCATATATTACAAGTCCTGGGGTTTAACTCTGAGCTGTTTAGCTGTCCTGCCTTTGCTGAAACCCAGTCCCTCAGTACTGTGTCTAAATAAGCCCCAGCAAACATGGGGTTACTCTGGGAAGAAATTACAACTCCTTTCTTAAAGGGTATTTTTTCTCACATGTCCAGCAAATCTAGAACCTCAGTAATTGTTTCTAAGTCACTTATCAATACATCTGATTTTTTCTCTAATCAAACCCAGACACCCTCACTATCGGTTAGGAGTCCTGTGATCAGAGATTTTGCACTAGAAAACACACCAATTCATGTTTTTGTCAGGTTAGGTACCCCTGTGGTTAGGGCCATTGCAGTTTCGGAAAAGACTCCTTGTACTCCTAAGGTGCCTGTCATTAAGAGTTTTCATAGTTCATACTTGCTGCTTGTTGATTCTCAGGGCCCGGTCACTGAGGTACAGACTTCAGCTTCTGATGTTAGCTTCCCTCCCACCACTACCCTGGCTCTGCCTTTTTCTCAAGCTACTGATTTGAAGATCCCAAGGACTATTCCTGATTCACTGACAATATTATCTCCCAATGAAGATTTCCCAGTATTGGAGAGCTCTACTGTTGTTTGCTTCTCTGCTCCTGCTAAACCATGGTTTTGTCCCTTGGAATTTTCGGTTGCCCCTGTTATTTCCTCTCAGTTGGAAATACTCTGTACGTATCCCAAGATTTCGGTCCCTATGCCTGGTTTACTGCTTGCCTTGTCACCTTCCATACCAATACCGGGAGATGCTTCTAACCAGCCTATACCCTTACTAACCATTACTTGGGAGCCTTCTAGAGGAAAAATTCCTCGCAAATTCCAACATGCAGTGGTCAGCCAAGACTTTTTCTGTTACAAAGTTTCTCCTGGTGTATTCGATCAACTATCAGGGCCGCTGATCCTAGATTCAGGTTTCTTTATTAAGGACTGGGCTTTCAGTGGGGGTTCTTCTACCGTTTTTGCTCTGGAACTCTCTGGTTCTTCACAGCCCTGGATTTCCAAGACATTTTGCGAGGCAAGCCATGTACCAAGGATGTTTCCTCCATCAATCTTATATCCTAGAACTGTACTCACCAAAGAACTGCTCGTTTACGGATGCCCTTTCTACCTAAAGAATTTTAGGAACAACTCAATGTCCCCAAGGCCCATGGATGGTCCTGTCTGGCCACAGTTCTCACCGGGGGGTGGGGGTACACTAAGGACTAATCATGAGTCTCTGGAGTACGACTCTAGCCCCAATCCTAGACGGTTCAGCAACAATTCCCGGGCCTCCAACTCTATGAGTGCTCATGTTCGCCCGGAGGTCTCGCGTGAAGGGGGGGGTACTGTAAGGAATCCGCTCCACGGTTTACTGGTTACCTTACCTTGCAGACCGGTGCAGTTCTGGAACAGCTTTCCTGAGGTTTGCTGCAGCCTGGATTCACTCAAAGCAATACACACTCCCTCTGGTATCTACTGCAGCTGTGCAGCCTTTCATTGCAAACTATACTTGCATTCACTCATTAGGGGCAGGATCTTCACACCCCCGCCGGGGATTGGCCCGCTGGCCTTTAAGTATTGCTTGCCCATAATGCTCCTTGCCGAGCATAGTCCTAACTGGATGTCAACTGTTTTGCCACAAGCCCTCGCTTGTTCTCCTTTGCTGATACCAGGTTCCGCCCTGCGTCCTTCAGCTTCCTTCAAGCCGCTTGTTCTCCAATGCTGATTCCAGGTTACGTCCTGCATCCTTCAGCTCCCTTCAAGCCGCTTGTTCCCTTATGCTGATACGGAGGTATTCCCTGCGTCCTTCAGCTTCTGTTCCCCTGTGCTGAAGCAGAGGTTTCGTCCCTGCGTCCTTCAGCCTCCTGGATTCCTGCACTAAAGTAGAGGTTCGTCCCTGCGTTCTGCAGTCTCCTGGATTCCTGCACTGAAGCGGAGGTTTCCCTGTATCTACAGCTTCCTGGTTCCTGGGGCCTACTCTTTCCCTAATATAGAGAGGCCGTGTCCTGGTTCCTGCGCTGAAACAGTGGATTTCCTTGCCCGCTCAGGACTTTTGCGTTGTAGCACTGGTGCACCCGTGCAGCAAGACGGTGTGCTATTCTGGTCTGCCTACCATCTCCTGTGACCAGCACCATGGGCCATGGTCGTCGCTCGCGCAAAGGCCAACCCCGCGCTCCTAAGCTGAAGCGGGTCTCTCCTATCTCCTTATTGCCGAACTCCTGCATGGACAATGTTTATCCTGACGTCTCCTGTTCTGACCCTGGCTTGTACAACGACGACGCTGTCTTCTCCAATCCTGATCCTGCGACATATGACTACGAACTGCGCAATCCGGATCAGCCTGCGCGGTCTCAGGTCGGTGCTTTTACAACCCCACCTCAGCCTCGCGGTCCGACCCTGGTTTGTGGCGAGCAGAACCCTGACACCTGGATAGAGTATTGGCTCCTATGTTCAGATGCCCTGGCTTGTACTTCAAGTTCAACTGGTAGTTGGAGAGGGCCGCTAGCCACCTATGGCCGGTTGTGTCCAATTTGGCAGACGTATGGATGTATGTCAGTATGTCGAAGGAGACTCCATACAGGTAGTTATGGAGCTTTTCAACTACAGCCCACTTGAGGGCAAGGAACTCAAGCTTATGAACTGGGTAGTTCTGTTCACTTGGGGTTAGACTTCGGCTTATGTACGCCACGGGCCGAAACCCAGCCGATATTTCTGGTGCACGACTGCTCCTAGTCCGTTGAGACTGGCATCCACATGCAGGACGTATGGTTTATCCGGATCGGCGTAGGCCAGGACCGGGACTTCTGTCAGGCTTTTCTTGAGTTATGTGAATGTCTTTTCACATGCAGATGTCCTCTTGTCGCCGAAAGGTGCTCGTGGGGAAACGGCTTTCTGCAGAGGTTCCTCTGGGTAGATTTTTAGTAGGTTCTTGAGGACCCTGGCTTTGCTAGAGTATCCTTCTACAAACCGCCGATAGTACCCACAGAACCCCAGAAAGGAGCGTATCTCCATCACATTTTCTGGTCTCTGCCAGTTCACCACAGCTTCGACATTAGTGGAATCGGTAGCCACTTCATCGCCGGACACTATGGGCCTCATGCAGTAAGCGTCGATTAAGTGAAATCGGCAAGCTTACCGATTAGTCATGTTAATGGCGATTTTTCCTCTCCGTATGCAGTAAGTGCCGAATACATTCAAAATCAACCCGAAAACAAATCCGCCCACTCTCACGATGATTAGCCGATCACACACAGGTGTATCGGCGTGCGTGGCGGGGTGCTGATAGGTTGCCCAATCACAAATCTTGCTGAATCAGGCGAAACAAGCATGTTTTGGATTGCGCGCCATATTTAAAGGCAACGTGTACTGCTAATCATTCTCTGTGTTGTTGGGAGTGAGAGAGAGAGAGACGCACAGAGCTGGCTGATTGAACATTTGCATATTGACGGAGAGACTTGTTGTGTATTGGGTGAGCTTTGTCCATTGTTGTTTTGTTTACATCTTTGTCTTGTTTTATATGTGGAAGTGTTTCGTGTGATTGGCTGTACATTTATTGTCTGTTTTTTGTGAGTGCTGGAAGTATGCCCGCAAAGCGTGGGAAGAGTGATGCTGGTGGGAGTGGGAGTGCTACTCGTGCGAGTACACGTCGGAGTGAACGTACTGTTCAGGGGAGTGATGTTGCTGGTGCACCGAGTGGTGTTGCTGGGAGTGGGAGTGTTGTTGCTGGGAGTGGGAGTGCTGTTGCTGGGAGTGGGAGTGCTGTTGCTGGGAGTGGGAGTGCTGTTGCTGTGAGTGGTAGTGTTGTTGCTGGGAGTGGGAGTGTTGTTGCTGGGAGTGGGAGTGCTGTTGCTGGGAGTGGGAGTGCTGGTGCTGGGAGTGGAAGTGCTGGTGCTAGGAGTGGGAGTGCTGGTGCTAGGAGTGGGAGTGCTGTTGCTAGGAGTGGGAGTGCTGGTGCTAGGAGTGGGAGTGCTGGTGCTAGGAGTGGGAGTGCTGGTGCTGTGAGTGCTGCTGGTGGCGCAGTTGCTGATGGGGTGGATGGTGGTGGCGTGCTTGCTGGTGGGCAGCTTTTGGAGGCTCTTCCATTGGAAGAAGGAGAGTCCAGTCAGCACCAGCCAAGCTCTGACCCTAAACCTGCTCGGAAGAAACGTGTGGAGAAGCCACGTAATCCTCGCTTCAATGACCAGGAAAATACAGCTCTTGTCACTGGCATTCTGGAGCACTATGACAGTATATATGGACATTTACTAGGTAAGTGTACCTTTACATTTATTATTCAAATACATGTGATCCTAGGTCATCTGAGTTTTGTTCATATGCAAATATGGGTTCAGAATATCTTTCTATGTTAATTAGTCTGGAAACACAGCTTTTTATCATGCCTTACAAGGACAACTAAACACAGGCGGTCAATTTGCCATAACTGCATACAATATGAATGCAACCTTGCTTACATGTATAGGTTTAGTAGTGAATGCTCATGTGCTTCACATATTACACATAAAACAGCATGTTTGCTATCTCTTGGAACAGCTAGCAGTGTAGGAAACTGGTGCTTCTATTATTATTCATTTACCTCATATATTTTATATGTTTTTCAAGGGCGGACAAGTTCAGCAAGCAGAAAAGAAATGTGGGACACAATAGTCATTGGTGTCAATGCGTGTGGGAATCATGTGAGGGACAAGCGGAATTGTCACAAGAGATTTGATGATATTAGGTCAAAATTGAAAAAGAAAATACAACAGCAACGCGTGCATGCTACTGGCACTGGAGGTGGGCCGACACCACAACGTCTCATATTAAGTCCATTGGAGGAGCTGCTTCGGGCAAAATTACTTCCCGTCGTCGTGGAAGGCTTACCTGGTGACCGGGATATTGGAATTTATCCCTCACAATTTCCACCAGGTGAGAAATATTAATGTACTAGGCGTGTCGTTGCTTACAGTTATTTTGCATATTTACACTGCTTTTTATACTGTCTTCACAATATAAGCATACCTGCATCTATATATGTATATGTCTGATTCTGTATATATATATATCTCAAAATAGACATATATGTTGTAGTCCTACTAAAAGCAGTAACTAATATAGCACGTGCCATTGCGTACTTATTTACATGTGAATTCCCAAAATGCATTGCTGCAGTGGAATCAATTGATGGTGGGCGAAGATGGGGAACAACAGGGTAGTACACATGTGTAACACATGTTAATGAGAAATTATTACTAGCTACAGGTACAGAACATAAATATGTATAATATTATTGTGTATTTTATTTATTTTACTCCGACAAACATGACATTACTGCCTATTTTAAGCATGCATCAAATATATTGCATGCAACGGCCTACAAACATCACTTGCACTAACACATCTATAGTTGTTAATGAAAAGGTCCATTTTTGCTTTAAGTCATATACAGACAGCATAATGAGGCACACGTATCATATTTTATGTCATTGTTTTCATAACTTAAAAACTGCACACGACTATTTAGCTCATCTACCATTGTGTTAAAGCAGCTGCAATTAATATCTCATCACAGCATACACTTCAACAGAGGGGGTGGGGTTCAGCACACACACTAATTACAGCCTCATTTTAGGGTCAACTTAGTTCACACCATTTTCACCTGTTTCAAGTAATTGAAAGGTGTGGCTGATTAGGCTTTTTGGGGAAGTGAATACCGTTCTTACAACCTGACTAGCACAACTGAAGTTAATCACACTCATTTGAAAGCTTCACTTTAGCTACTAAATGCCCCAACAACTCATTACTTATCAAAGCGTACGTCACACATTAGTTCACTCATATCTATAGTTGAACTACTATCAACGACACATTATCACACATAGCATGTGTTGTCTTGTTGAGTCACAGCCACATTCAGGTGTGCCACATCTTATATTAATGTACCACACATATCCTCTACCAAAAACAACACTTTTTGCAATATGACCACCTTCATGATAACCATTGTGAATGGTCATCTCATGATAGTTATGTACATTATGATACTGATATCACTACACAACATATGATTTTTATGTACAAATTTTATCTATTTATCCTCACGCATTACTGCAGAAACATTGTATGTTTTATGTTAGGGAACTCAAAAGTTCTAAGTACACAGGCATGTACATTGTTATTACAACTATTTATGTTCACTTTCACACACACATTTTGGGTTAAGGAAATGATGCTGTTAGGTACTCATAAATACAGAACATACAATAACTGTTTGTTCAATATTTACACATGTAAATGTAAAACTTATGTTATTGTTATATATAGTTGCCCCTGAAGGACATGTGTCACCTGAGAGGGAACAAGTGTCTTCACCTGGGTCAGCCAGCTCAACACACCTAGAAGGTGAGTGTATCAGTTGGTGGCCATATAATATGTGCTCTTCTATATGTTATGTTGTCATGTTCATTAATTGTTTTGCACATGTTCTTTAAATACGATTACTTAGTGTATGTGAAAATGAAGTGTAAGCCAACATGTATTGTGTTAGTGATGTTAACTATCATGTAGGAGTTGTGAGTTTACAGCAAGTTTTCATTCACTCATATTTCATACTGAGTCCAAACATTATTCTTAAGTCAAGGTAGTTTTTAATGTGAGGTTATAAAACGTATGGAAACATGTTAGTTGTTTCTTTTGACACAGTAGAATTACATAGTAACACAGCAGAGATTAACATGCCATTTAATAATGTGTACATTTATTTGTAGAACATGATGATGATGATGATGATGATGATGATGATGCCGCCGCCGCCGCCATAGACACACAAATACAAGCAAGTGACCATGAAGAGGTTCCAATTGAAACTGTTTTACCGCCAAAACGTCCAGCAAATACCACATATGATGCAATTGTAGCTTCTGAGGGAAAAATTGTGGAAGCAGAAAATCGTCGCCATTCTGACCTGATGACAGTGCTGGAAAGGATGATTGCACTGCAGGAAGAAACAGTTTCACAATTGGCACATCTCCACAGAGTCTTCATTGAAGTGCCTAAACAGTTGCAAAAAATCAACACCTCATTCGAAGCATTAGTTGTTCAGCAAACACAAGCTAATTACTGGAGAATGACTAATGTACCACAATTCAACACCTCACAGGCAGGATCTGTTCATGCAGGTCAGTTTTCACCACATTCATCTGATATTCATTCACCAGGCCCAAATGTTACCGGTCAAGTAGCAGACATTGCTGTGCAGGTTCCTGATGACATCCTACCGCTGCCATCTGTACAAATTCAGCAGCAGACACCTACAAAGGAGGCGACAAAAACAAAACAAGACACACATGAAACAGACCAACCATCACTTGTGCAGTGTCTACCAACTTGCTCACATGTGTCAGTGGGCACAAGCCCTGTCCGTGAACAGTCACTACCCAAAAGCCCTGTAGGTGAGTCACTGCCCAAAAGCCCTGTAGGTGAATCGCTGCCCAAAAGCCCTGTAGGTGAATCACTGCCCAAAAGCCCTGTAGGTGAGTCACTGGCCACAAGCCCTGTAGGTGAGTCACTGGCCACAAGCCCTGTAGGTGAACAGTCACTACCCAAAAGCCCTGTAGGTGAATCACTGCCCAAAAGCCCTGTAGGTGAGTCACTGGCCACAAGCCCTTCCCATGAAGTGCCAGAGGCCACTCAAAGTGGCTCTGTTGTGCCTAAAGTTGGTGGCAAAAGAAAAAGGAAAATTCAAGAGACAACAAGCAGGCCTGTTACTCGCTCGCAAAAGGAACCAAAAAAATAAATGTTATAATTCAGAAAATATGTCTTTGGCCTTGTTTTGTTGACTTCAGATTATCTAATTACTATTGTATGTATGCTGAAGACTGTGTTGTTTCCAAACTTTCAAGTATGTTCTTGTACACGTGAAGATTTGGAAATGTTAACACTCCTAATTAATGAATAGTGTTATAAATATTTATGTTTTAATCGTCTGTTCAGTAATGGTCCACCAGGAGCCAGTTGCTAAGTTTAGAGAAGCTGCCATTGACTTTGCAGCAAAACATTGCATTTGGGTGTGTTAATTGATGTAATCATTGCATGTGCATATTATTTTCATGCAATTATAAAAGCACATATTTAACTGCAAACATCTTTCTTGTACGTGTACAGCAGGATTTTGTGTTAAATATTACTTACCTTTGGTGGTCATTGTAATGTTGTCCTTTAATCATTTATGTGTTCTTGTTTCAAGAACATCTCTGAATTTATACTAAAATATATGTAGTATGTATTGATATATGCACACACACACACACAGACACACACTGTGTGTGTGTGTGTATATATAGTACTATCTAAACTGGTATAGATGTATTTACAAAAAACATACACTTCATGCTTCCTTGTGAAAACACACTATTTTAATAATACAGGCCTAATGTTTGACAACTATACTAAGTGTGAGCCTCGAACATTATTGGGTGCAAACAAATGTTTATTACTTAATTCACTCATGTTTATCACCATTTAAATAGGTTTCATACAAGGCCTACTTACTGCCATCAATATGTTGTGTGTACTCCTGCAATATAAAAAAAATAAAAAAACCAATATTTATATATATATATATATATATATATATATATATATATATATATATACATATATATACATATATATATATATATATATATATATATATATATATACACACACACACACTATACATATAGTACAATATACACTTTATATATATATAAATATATATTTTTATGAGAGAGATATATTTATATATATATAGATACACACGTATTTAAACTCATGCAGACAGGTAGTTAACCAGAAGTTCAAATACACACAGAAATGTATGTGGGAAAAAAACATTTCATTTTGCAGGTGTGTGTATTTACTGATATGGCTGTCTAAGCACTATTTTCACACAGTGCTCTTTGTTATTTTTCTAGAAAACTCAATGTTACTGAAATAAAAGTGTAGGAATGTTTTCACAAACGAGATAAAAAAACGATACATGTTTTTCCCACATTCGCCTATCACTAACCACTAAAGTTAAACCAATTAAAAGGACACATCCAATTGGCGTTTGAAATAAGGAGTAAAAGTAGTTACTTTTGTTGACCTTGAAAACGAAATACAGGAATTTGTTAGCCATTGAGCAGAATCATTTTGATGAGCAAAGAAGACAGAACTGCACACATCTTTTGTGCTACTCTGACATGGTTGATGAATTCGTTAACCATATGAATCCCCTCTTAGGTTATAAGTACATGGTTTCAGAAGCAATTTTGAACAGTCGCGGACACAAAGCAAGCACACGCCAAATCTATGATTTGATTCGAGCTAAATATCCTTATTACCAAGACCGTAGGCATGCGCGGAATTTTAATTCCTCAATAAGATTCACTTTATCAACTAATGACTTTTTTGAACGTGTGCAGGATAAGCTAGAACACACCTATGGTTTCTGGAAGATTGCAAAGGAAAAGCATTTTACCCTGAAAGAGGGCATATATTGTTGTGAAAGGCATATTTATTCCTAATGCCAATAGCAATGGATCCGCTACTACTGTTCCGTGTGAATCGATACCTGCTGCAATATCTGCACCCTCCATTCCTGAAACCCACATTGTACAACAACAAAACTACTATGATTATGTACCAAGCCTTTCAGCTGAAAATGCATTGGAATGGGAACCCGAAGAAATGAACCTACCTCCCAACCAATTGTTTGAAGAAAGCAGTGGCGATTCCTATGAGCGCTTCATGGAGGAGATGTGTGTCATACTGGATTCAGCGGGTGGGTCAAGCGTGGATGAAAATGCCTTGCATTTCTGGAGCGAGCAGTTGCAGCCAGACGAAGAGTTAATTCTAGAAGAATGGTAAATATAACAACCGTTATGCGTTGACTGTGCGTTTAAATGTTTATTTTTTTTTTTAACCACCATTTTCCCTTTCAATGCGTGGATACAGCGTAACATTGCAGACTGCATAACATGTAGCGATCACAAAGAAATTGTTGCCGAATACAATATAGTATAACCTGAAAGAGTAGTACACATTGCTGACGGAATAAATATACATACTTTCCTATCCCTTTAACCATATTAGCAACATTTTAACATAACTCTAACACATACCTGTTTTGTTATCATGCAACATTTAAAAGCGGGTCCCCCACGTATGACGTGGGACCCTTGTCATGGCCCAAGGCGTCCTTAAAAAGGATTAAGGATGTAAGTCCCGCCCCCAAGCGACGTGCGCGCCTCAAAGCCTATTGGCTGTCATGTTTTGTTATAGTAACGGTAACTGCAGTGTGTCATGTGTGCGGCTCAGTGTTTGTAGGCGTCAACTGGGCGTTAGCCGAATGTTAATTGAGTGGGAGGAGTGTTAGCGTGCGTTTCACGCTGGTTTAACATGACGTCACACGTATTGCATTTGCGCATTGTGTTATCGGCCGTCCTTTCTGTCCAAACACGTCTGTTTAAAAAGAATACAGATGTACTCGTTTAGAACGAATGTAGTTTCGTATTCATTGTATTTGAAATAAAGATTTTATGTTTAATGGTATTTCCAAGATGTATTGAACGCACAACGTACGCTTTGTTTTGCGCATGCGCTAACAGTTAGTGCAGCCAAGCGTGAAGTGCATGCGCACACTAAGATGTGCGCGCACATTTTTCAGTATACAGGCAACGTTCACTTCATATACATAGTTATGTCTGCTACAAATTTAAAGAAACATTACATACTGATGTACACTTGTACTTCTAACATATAAGTGAGTGACGTGTGTATGTACACAATCATATAGAGCTGTGTAACGCGTTGTCACGGATACATATATAGTAAGGTGCCATATTTGACCATTATGTGTTTGCTGTATTTCAGAGATGTCAGGGAAGATACAATCGGATCAATGTATGATTTCAGAAGAGTCTACCTTTATATGAGATGATTGTGAGGAGGAGTCACCGACTACTATACTACATATGGAACTAATTTTATATTGCTTGCAGCGCTTATTAACAAACAATTAAAAATGTGATACCCTTATGCCTATATTTCATAAGCACTTAATTAACATAATGATGTTGCAAAATAGTGCCTCATGAATTTTTATTGAGTGTTCTTTAATGACTACTATCATTTTATGGCATGGTGTGTTTTATATATAACAACCATTCCCACTCTGCTAACACATTTGTGTATTCTATTGTGTAATGGAACGTATGACTGTCGAAACTATGTAACAATAATAATAAGAATAATAATAATTATAATATGAGCATGTTCATGTATAGCGCTGCTAGTTGTACACAGCGCTTTACAGACACATTTTTCAGGCTGAGGTCCCTGGCCCGTGGAACTTACAATTTATTTTTTGCCGCCTGAGGCACAGGGAGATAAAGTGACTTGCCCAAGGTCACAAGGAGCCGACACCGGGAATTGAACCAGACTCCCCTGCTTCAAACTCTCAGTGCCAGTGTGTGTCTTTACTCACTGAGCCACTCCTTCTCCCAATGTAAAGGACACTTACAACCAACTAGCCATTTCTTGTTAAAAATCTCTTGTTACATGGGTATGTTGATAAAATGGTTTGGGACTGTAGCAAATAATGTTATTGGCCAGATGTTGTGGTCCCCTACAATGCATGAAGTTCTGAATATGACATCAACATCATGTAATGAAGTACGTTTCTGTGTATATTTCATTAACCTAACTAACTATAGTTTACTGTGTTTATTAAACGTTATAAAAATACATAGTATAGTCAATATGATGATATAAGCTACCATAATAAAGCTGGTGTTATCATTTGTCGGTGTTATACATGGATCCTACACAAATTGATACAGACACAAACAGTTGTCTTAAAAAGTGTGTCTATGCTAATGTGCACGTGATTGACGTTACAATTGTGAGAATACTTGATAATTATCATCATGATAATGATGAAGTGACGTGATTTATATTCCAAAAATATTACCAACATTGTCATATTAGTAAATTATAAATGCTAAATGACAGTAACATTAGCGACAAATTTGTCTTCTCTGTTAACAGTTTAACACTTGGTACATGTAGGACACATCCACACACGTGTGACTTATACATACACATGTCACAAATTTAAATTAATGTTGACTATTAATTCCTAGCATTACAAAACACCAACATTGCTAAATATAAGATGTAGTACGCATTGTTGTGATTGCAGGCATTCATGCATGGAGTTTTATGATCAGTCAATTTCATCCGTGATGAATGATCTCCCGTAAGTAAAGAAATAACTACAGTTATCCCCTTGTCTCCAAACACCTCTATATTACATTAATGGAATTTATAAGGAAACATACATAAAATGTGATGAAATGTGAGTAATCATTTTCTAATACAATGCACATGAAAGCTCAAGAGTAGCTAAATGCATATACATGATACAGAAAGTACATATATGTAACATTTGTGTTTAAACCAATATGTTGGGTTTTTACTACAAATAATTATAGGAAGATTGATGTAGGCACATCTTATGAGAGATGTCAGCAAATATACATACCATGATCAGTCATACTGGAGATATACCTATAATGCAAAGGAACAATATATAAATTGCAAACATTGACATGCCATCTTCAGTACCGTAAACAACACAGCAAAGTGTGTATTTGGTGTTAAATGTGCAACGCCATGTATATTTCATGACATTCAAAATGTAAATCAGGCTGGTGTACACATCATATGGATGTACATGTTACACTGCACCAATAACATTGTATGTAAGCATACTAGAAGCATGAATGAGTATGGGCATAATATGTGTATTGTGTTAGCATAAGGAACTACACAATGCTAAAATATTAGTGCTTTGTTACCCCAGTTGTATTCACATACACACAACTAAAGTAAAATTGAAGAGGGATTATATAACCTGTGCAACAATAACATACCGGTGCCACATCCCTTTGTGCACACAGCAGAGAGAAGAAAGGTGTGCAACCAATATTTATCTGTGTCCTACCAGAAGGGTATATAAAAAAACATTATTGTTAAGATAACATAATGTAAGTATAAAAGTAGAACTTGGAACATATATGTTTTTACTTACAAGAAAAAAATGAATTGATGAGATTCTGGCGTGTCTGGCCACCACTGGCTGTTTGTTCATTTTCAGCAGCTACATGGGTGGGATGCTCGTCTACCACAGGCTCAGCTAGGTCTGACTGTACATTGTGCCTGAGTGCAACATTGTGCAAAATGCAACAGGCAAGGATAATATCAGACACTTTTTGAGGCTTGTATAGAAGAGCCCCACCAGTTCTGTCCAGACACCTAAATCTGGTCTTGAGTAGGCCAAATGTCCTCTCTATAACAGATCTTGTAGATATATGGGCTGCATTGTACCTCTCCTCTGCTTCAGTTTGAGGGTTTAGCACCGGAGTCAAAAGCCACGGCCTAATTCCGTATCCTGAGTCACCTATAATGAATGGAGCACACATAAGCTGACATTAGTGATCAAATTGTACAATGCCAACATTCCTAAATAAAAATGTGTTTTGTGTTAGAACATGTAAATGTGTACTCACCCAGCAGCCAACCATGTTCAAAATGTCCCTCTTCGAACGCATGGAAGACTGAAGAGTTCCTCAGGATAGAGGAATCGTGACTGGAACCAGGGAATTTGGGTACCACATGCATTATCCTCATCGTCGCATCACATACCACCTGTACATTGAGTGAATGGTAGTGCTTACGATTGCGGTACACATGCTCACTCTGACTAGGTGCAATCAAAGCAACATGTGTGCAATCGATTGCACCCAGCACACATGGTATCCCTGCTATATTATAAAAGCCAGTCCTGACTTCCAGCCACTCTGTCGCCTCTGTAGGAAAATGAATATAATTCCTAGCGCGTCTATTGAGTGCATAGAGAAACTGGGTCAAGGCCCGCGAGAATGTAGATTGCGAGACCCCGCCCACTATGCCCACAGTTGTCTGGTATGACGCGGAAGCAAGATAATGTAATGAGCACAGCATTTTAACAAGCCCAGGGACTGCACGACCTCTGGCTGTGAAAAAATCTAAATCTCCCCTTATCTCCTGATAAAGAGCTAAGATTGCTGCTGAACTCAAACGATAGCGACTTACAATCTCCTCCTCACTCATCCCATCTAACAGGGTTCTCTCCCTGTACAGACGCGGACGAGGCACAACTTGTCTCCTCTGTCTTCTCCTCTGATCTCCTGTCCCTCTCCCTGTCTCTGTCGTATCCGCGTGACTGTCCCTGTCACTGTCACTGTCCCTCGGTGTGTCCCTCCCTTGCCCTATATGATTGTCTTCATCATCAAGCATGTCATAGAAAAGAATGTTCCTCCGTCTCCTAAACAATCTCAACATTTTGAAATGAGTAGCTGTGAATGATCAGGTAATGGGCGTCCTTTAAATAGGTATGTGATGATGTCAGGTGACATAGTAAAATGCAAGGTGTTACATTAACATAATAAAGTACTTCTGTGGCAAGCTGTGTGCAGTTGTTGTTATAAGTATTTGTTGTGTGTATTCTGCAGGGAATGATGATATTTGCCAATGATGTGACGTGAAGCTTTGTACAAACATTGCTTGCAAATAAATAGTTGCATGTGCAATGCATGTAAAACTTCTGAACGCAACAGTCAGTCATGTAATTAGACAAAAAGGCTGAGATTGACGTGGGAAAAGTTTTGTGTAACATGTGTAATTAGCCATGTTATTGTGACATGTTGACAACAATGAATAGTCGTGTGCATATGCATGCATTTCTGTAATGAGGATAGTTGGTATAGAATGAGTTTACAAGGTGTCCCAATGCTGAATTACTGTACATGTGTGTATAAGTTAGGTTGAAGTGCTTGTAATGCTACGGTTACAATGTAAACATGCAATGTGATTGAGCGTCCAATAAGTGACGTCATGAAAATAGGGAGGACCCAAAAGTATATGTAAACATGAGAATACAGATGTACATGAACGTTTAAAGATGCGTGACACATTACTAGCATTGTGTAATGTAAAGGAAGATGAATATACTGTGTATGTGTGACATGTGTGACATGTGTAACATCATGTAAATAATTGTCGCTCAGTTCAGTAAAATGTGTGATATGATGTGAGGTTCTCCTTTAAGAGTTGAGTATTGTATTTTCCCTTGCCACATCATCACATGATGAGTAATGTGACCCGCAAATGCTGCAAACATGTAAAAGTATAATGTTATGCAAATAATACACGTCAGCTGTGACACAATGCAGGGAATGCCCCCACACTGTAATGCAAATGACATTTGTATTGTGAGTAATAGAACGTAAACAGTACTATACTGTTATACGTCCCCGCTCCATTGACTCCATTGATGTACAGAAGTTTTTTTTTTTCTAAGTGCCGTTCCGGCAGCCTTAGCGATCGTTCTCCCCTCCAAACTGCCAACTTTAGTTGGCGGGAGAAATTGGCCATAACATCTCAATTTCGTAGTGCCGATCAGGCCCGATAAGCTGTTTTTTTTTGTTGAATCCAGCCGATTTAAAAAAGTGGCGATCAGTGGCGAAAACAGACTTATCGGCAGCCGACTGGCCATAACAAAATAATCGGCTCCGAAACCTGGCGAAATCAAGCACTTATCGGCGCTTACTGAATCTCAAACCCAATTTTGCCTATAAAATGGCGATAAATCCCTTATCAACGCTTACTGCATGAGGCCCTATGTGTCCTACGTAGGTGATAGACGATCAGCAGAACTGGCACTTGTCCAGGGACAACATCAGATCTTCTTTGCCCAGTCTATCCAACACCTTCAGGAGGCGTTCCTCAGACTCTTCGAGAGTTCTTCCGAACACAATAATATCATCGAGGTAGACGAGGCACTCGCGAGGGTTCATATCCCCAATGGTTTTCTCCATCAACCGCTGGGGCACCACAAATGCCTTGGGGCATTCTGGTAAACTGATAGAAGCCAAGGGGGCAGACAAACACCATCTTCTCCTGGTCTTCATAGCTCATGGGGACCTGGTAGTACCCAGATCTCAGGTCTAGCACGATGAACCAATGACTTCCCGTCAGTGCGTTGAGGATCTCCTCTATCCGTTGCAGAGTGGATAGACTGCTCAGGTACGGTATGCCTGTTCAGAGTCAGGTAGATGGACGGACCCATTTTTCTGGTCAGGTACGGTATGCCTGTTCAGAGTCAGGTAGACGGACGGACCCATTTTTCTTGCGAACTACCACAATTGGAGAGGTGTAGGGACTTTGGGATTTGGTCACTGTGCGGGCTGTCTCCATATCATTCAGGACATGTCTCACGTCCTCCACATCTCTGGGTGTGATACGCCTGGACCGCTCCCGGATTGGCGTGATATCATTCAGACTAATCGTGTGCTGGGCATTCTTGCTGAAGCCCACGTCCATCTCACTAGTGGAGAACACCTCCCGCCATTCCTCCAGCTTACTCCATAGCCATCTCTTCCAGTCTTCAGACAGTGTTGATTCCCCGAATTAGGCAGGTTTTTCTTGCACCGCAGCGGTTTTTACATACACCATCGATTCCACGGTGGTAACCGGGTATATCCGACCAGTCTCTGGCCGAATTCAAATGGCACCGTATGAGGGGAGATGTTTTGTATAGTCACCATAACTCTCTCCAGAATGGAGGATTTCCACTCCTGTATCTCTGGAACCAACTTGTACTCTGTAAGGAATTGGGGAACACATCCTTTGCGACGTGTTCCTTCCTGTACCTGTCTCAGCGCAGACCTCCGCTCTGGTACCAACACGTGTGCACACCCCCGCTCTGATTACAGAGTGTGCACGCACACGCAGCTCTTCTAAGCTGTGGAGCTTAGCCCTGCCCCCTCTGATGCACCGCGCTTCTCTCTCGCACTGCATGCCCACGTGACGTCGTGCACCGCTCCCCAGCTGCGAGGCAACTAATCCTATGCCACTTGTCTCCTGCAGCCTATCACGGCTCACGCTGGGGCCGTGCCTCCACTCCACCTCCTGTTCTAATGGCCCATGCCAGCTACTGCTGCGACACACTTTATTCGAGCAAATACCCAGTATGTACCTGGCAGATACCTGGAATGCGCCGCTCCTCACCTCTGACAAGCCCCGTTGCGTTTGCCTTCCCAGCCATGGTTCATGCCTGGCTGACGGGCGGCTGATCTGTTAAATGATAATGATTAGGATTTAATAGGCTGCAATGCTTCGCATGTCTACCAGATGGCATAAATTCATGAATTGTAATGCAATATATATATATATTATACTGTGCAGTATTGCAGCCAGCGGGAATAAAATGCTTCAATCCCTGCCTGGAAAATAACGCAATGCACTCGGGCAGAAAACAGTCACAAACCGCAATACACCCGAGTATACCCGAATTCGTGGGACTAGCCGAGCTCGAATAAAGTGTGTCGCCAGTGTATATGTAACCTGCTCATGCTCAGAGTCATTGCTGAGCATAACTAGTTGAAGCCTTGTGCTCCTGTGCCTTGCTCCTGTCCTGTGTTCTCTTCTAGTGTTTGTACTCTTCATGTACCGACCCGGCTTCATGTACCGACCCGGCTTTACTATTGGAACCCCTCTGGATATCGACCTCGGCTTTACTTTATTTATTTATAAAATATTTTACCAGGAAGTAATACATTGAGAGTTACCTCTCGTTTTCAAGTATGTCCTGGGCACCGAGTAAAACAAATAATACATGGCTTACCCTTGACTCTGTTACCTCTCCAACCCAGACCATGGATATACGGACTTCTACGATTCTAACCTCTCCAATCCCAGACCACGGCTATACGGACTTCTACAATTCTGACCTCTCAATCCCAGACCACGTCTTACGGATTTTTACTCTTCTGACCTCCCCAACCCAAGACCTTGGCAAGTATTAGAACTAACCCGCTCTCTCCTAACCAGACCCGGCTACGTTTGACAATCCGATTGCCAGGCACGCTTCCGCTGCTGTGGGTGCGTGGTTCTATACTTCCCCACCTCAGTACCGGGGTCCTGTCTTGCTGGTGGGCAGCGCAAGTGTTACATACCTCTCTTGATATCATCCTCGGTCGTGGTCTCGACAGAGAAATACTGATTGCCTTCATCAAGTTTACAATAGGCAGTGGCTGCTTCCATGCGCCTAACTCCCCCTGGTGAAATCTCGATCAATCCTTCTATGTGTTTGAAGATTTCCCCATAATCCTCTTCTACTGCGACCCTGTAGCACTCTTCTTTGAGCAACGGATAGATCTGTAGCGAAGATAAGTGTAGTTCACCTGTCGCGAAGATACGCTCGGATCACTGCCCGCACCACATCAGCGTTGGTTCCCAGTATGATTGACGAACTCGGGTGTTCCCGAGGCTCGGCGGCATATCAGGGCCTCCACATCCATGGGGTGAGTCTTGTTAGTGTTCAACTGTAGTATGGTTACCCGTACTTGTACCACACCATCGCTAGGGTACTCTTCCTGGCTGAGACCCCACAGCTTAATTCTCTCGGCCGACTGCAAGGGCAGATGTTTAAAGTGCTGGTCATAGAAAGACTGGTAGATGATTGTCACCTAAGATCCGGTGTCCAGCAATGCTGAGGAATATATGCCTTCCACTAAGACTCTGATGATGGCAGCTGGCCCCATCTGACTGTAGGCGTCTTGCTGAAGTATTTCGTCCGGGCTGGGCCCCGGAATGTGCTCCGGTACGTTCTCCGGTACTGTGGAGAGTGATTCCATTGCCTGTACCGTGAAGGATGAGGCTCCAGTATGGGGTCTTTTTGGTTTTGAACAGTCCTGTGTGAAATGACGGGGTCGACCACAATTGTAGCAGTGGACAACGCGGTTGGCGTCAGGGTCAGGAAAAGGTTCCGGCCTTAAAGGCACCCTGGGTGTGGAGACAGGCACTTCTAACGGAGGAGTGTTCTTAGCATGTTCTGTCTCCATGGGGTTTTGAATCGATAGTCACATGTCTCTCTCACTTGGCAGAGTCATGAGACGTCCTAGAAGGATGGGCCCGCAAGGTGATCTCTTGACCTTTGCACTCTATCAATTAGGTCTTCAAAGAAAGGGGAGATTCTGGAGAAAGGGTGAACTGATACGTATAGCAACCGGGTGCATAGGCAATGTACCCCTCAGAGGTAGCTGGATTTGAAGACAATCTGCCTCTGACGTGGGTACGATCTTCTTTTTCACTAGAGTCCATAGGGCCAACTGGATCCCGCGGAGGAACTCCGACACGTCTTCTCCCACGATTTGCATGAGAGTATGGAACCGGGCCAATAGAGATATAATAATAATAATAATAATAATAGCATGTTCTTGTATAGCGCTGCTAATTATACGCAGCGCTTTACAGAGACATTTTGCAGGCACAGGTCCCTGCCCCGTGGAGCTTACAATCTATGTTTTTGGTGCCTGAGGCACAGGGAGATAAAGTGACTTGCCCAAGGTCACAAGGAGCCGACACCGGGAATTGAACCAGGCTCCCCTGCAGCAATCTCAGTGTCAGTCAGTGTCTTTTACTCACTGAGCCACTCCTTCTCCGGTATCTCCGATATGGCATCGTCTGGAACGCCATAGGTCTTGGTTAGAGCCTGTATTAGTACATGTGTATCAGTGTTGGGGTGACAATCATTGTAGAATTGTATCATGTTGGTGGCGGGAGGCCGCAGACACTCTATGACCCGTTGTTGCTTTACGGTGTCTGAGCAGGACCACTCAGGGAGCAGTTGCATCGCATAGCCCTTCCATTCTTCGAACACGGCTTCTCCTAAGTGTGTAGGCCATGTTCCCGAGAAAGAAAGTAATTTGTGGTACTGGTATGACTGAGAGGACTGTGTTAGGGCTTCTACCAGTTGTGGCAGGGTCACCCCAATGCTGAGTTCCCTGGGGACAGAGGTTGATGAGATTCTGGCCTTTGGATTGGGGTGAGTCCTAGACTGGTCTGAGGCTCTCTCTGGTGGTTGGATGGTCGCAGGGGCTAGGTTCTGAGGGATGCCTCCAGCGGCATCCCAGGACTGAAGATCACCCTGGGTAGGAGTGGATCTGAATAAAGCAGTGAGCACCCTGTGAGCAACGTGTCGTACTTCCCAGAGGTTTAGGGTGGATGCAGAGTTTCCATTTGGCAGGGAACTTTAATGGAAAGTTTGGGGCTGGAAGCCGCCATTGGTAGGGACAGTTCGGGAAAGATGACAAGGCAGCCCAGAGGCGGGGCTCCCAGGAAATATAAGGCACTGGGAGTATCGTCCTCACGTACCTCGTGACGATTGGTCATGATGAGGATATGCCAGTGGAAAGTGGGGTCAACCTTCCGACCTATCTTCCTGGCTAAACCCGGAAAGGGCCTAAGTCTGTTCAGGATATCTTGAGGGTGTCAAATGGCAAATCTCCCACAGTGGCCACGTGGCAGGGAAATGCGTTAAGCTCCAGGGCCCAGTCGCGCACTTGCTGCTTGGATGGAGAGAATGTCCATGATGCTCTGATTGGATTTAGGCAATTTTAGACTGCTGAATAGGGCACCCCAGCTCTGAGATCTCAGCAGCGCCTACAAATGTATTGTATTGTATTGTATGTTCTTTATTTATATAGCACAATAGTGTACTCAGCGCTTCACAAAGAATACAGTACAGGGAATTATAATAATACAATAAGTGCAGCAAAATCAGACAA
Source organism: Ascaphus truei (assembly GCF_040206685.1). Classification (NCBI taxonomy): domain Eukaryota; kingdom Metazoa; phylum Chordata; class Amphibia; order Anura; family Ascaphidae; genus Ascaphus; species Ascaphus truei. The sequence continues at coordinate 95,818,435 of NC_134486.1, read as the reverse complement.
TAGGAAAGGAAATCCCTCCCCCGAAGAGCTTACAATCTAAGATGTTTGAGGTGGAACTTACAGAGACAGTAGGTGAGGGAATAAGTGCTGTAGATGGCAGTGCTTGGTCACAATTTCTGGTAGGAGTGACTGAGTGTGGGACAGTAACCATGAGTGCAGACTATTGGGGTGCTTGATTTGTGGGGCAAGTTTTAAGGTTAGTCAAATAACTTAAGGGTTAACACACTGTACAGGGGAAGAGAGGGCAGGGAGGCATGAGTGAAATAAGGTGTGTATGTCTGGCTTCAGACTTAGGGGAGATCCCAAGCAGCAGGAAGGAGAAGATAGAGGGTGTAAATAGAGGATTTGTGGGGGTGCTTTTTATTGAGTGGTAAAGAAGTTGCTGGGATAGAGGTGTATAAATAATGGTGCAGTGGGGAGTGGGGAAGTTGCCGAGAACAGAGACATTCACCAAGGAGTGAGGAAACAGTAAACAGAAAAAGCAATAGGGCGGGCATAGTGAGATGCAGGAGGAGAGATTTCAAGTTATTGGAGGATAGGGAGAGTAGAAATAATAACAGCTTTTCAAATGTTAAGTTCTCACAGTTGCAAAGGTGTTGTTCAGAGTCCCGCTCTTCCTCCAATCTTCACCTCCAATTTCAACTCCAATGTTAACTCTGCCACACACTTTACCTGGGACACTTAAGATGGGACTCACAGCCAAGTGGCTTCACAGCCAAGAAAGTCTATCTTAAATACTCTATTCACATGCAATTGAATAGGGACCTTGTTCCCCCGTAACTAAAGGGGCTACCGGTACTGCCGTTACCGGTTGGCTCACAGAAGGCCTGAGCCTCCGCCACTGGGAGCCTGGGGTGATAATGTGTTTGCTTTGGTGCAGCATTGCTTTGGTACATTAGGGCTGCAAGTCTACGGTGGATTATGTATACTTGTGGACTCTAACTTGTGAACTGGTTTTTATATATTTTTATATATTTTTATTCATTTTCTTCCTATTTTTGTATTGCTTTATTATAACATTTATTAGTTATATTTTTATTATTGTCATATATCCCAGTTTATAATATAATTTACTGTAGGTCAGTTGCTATATTTATATTTCGCCTTTAGGCATTCATTGGTCATATAGCCTTAATATTCCTATCTGTCTGATACAGCTGATTATAATTTAAATCAGTTATACTAATGCGCTACTCCAATTTGTTCTTGTCTTGTCTTTTTTTATATATATATATATATATACCCTGGTAGGTTTGGGCTATTATTCTGTCCTCCTCCTGTGCAATAATCCCTGGTAAGGGCAGGTTTGCCAGGAGTTAAAATGGGTTTGCCCCAACCACTGTGATTCAGTTGGTCAGAGAAGGTAGTGCTCATGCTGTGTGTCAGTCAAGGGCACAGGGGTGGGACTACTAGATCTGTACTAAAGGGATTACCATTTCCTGTTTTGTGTTGGTTCATCTCCAGGTTAGAAAGAGGATGGGTGGATCTAATTAAGCTGCCAGTGCTCTGGTAAGCGGAAGGCTCTCCCTTAGGGGAGAGGGGAGAGATAGTCTCTTGCTCCACCAAGGAGTAAGGGAAAAGAAAGGGACAGCTCCTATATCGGACGGGGAGTGTGTCTAGAAACATCCTGGTGGTGAACACCTTTGAGAAGTGCTGTGTGCTGTACATAGACTGCTGTGAATCAGGCAATAAAGAACCCCTTTGTTTTACCTCCTGCCTGAGAGTGGAGTATATTGGGAGGAGAGGAAGATAACTCTTTTGCAGATACTCCACCCCACACAACTGGGGGCTGCACAAGATGGGGCACTGCACCATTAAGAAGAATTCAGGCATCGCTCCAGAAGCCTGTCCTGTTATTCCCCATGACATCGCGGAAGACTCAGGGCCCCCTGTTACCAGCAGGTATGCACCAACAATACTCCTTTAATCAGAGAGCCAGTTCCCCTAGGAGACCCTATGTGAGATTGGGTGGGGGAAAACCCATTACAGTTGGAGGCGCTGCTGAGAGCAATCAGGACAGGCTTTCAGCGAAGCAAAACTGGAAGATTAAGATGTGTACTTCCAGAGCAAGTGCTGCAGAAAGAGAGAAGCTAGGTGTAGTCAGGGGGTCCCTGAACCTCGCAAAGCACGACCTAGACTGATCTACTGTACAGAGGTGGAAAATAATTGGCAGCTGTGCTATTGCTGTTCTAGTTCCCTGAGGCGAGTGATCATAGATGCTTGGAGGAAGTAAACTGGGTAACGTGGATCAGGAACTTCTGGAAAGTGGTCTTTGGTACTGGCAGCCAAGAGGAGGGATGCCCGTGCTGAGGAGGAGAAGCCCTCCAAAAGCACATCTAGCCAGTAGCCAAGCTATCAGCATAGAGCACTTGACTGGACTGTTATCGTGTACAATATACAGAGAAAGAGTTTTGCCTAGCCTGGAGTATGCTACAATTTTATTATTGATCAGAGCTGAAATGGTGTGTGGTGTGTACCGCGGAGCGAGTCCCTCTGATGGCAGTGAGAATTTCGATATTGTGAGTACCATGGGATCATCAAAGATGGCGACTGTGTGTAGTCCCCTGTGCGGTACTGAGAAATCAAAGATGGTGGCTGTGTGTAATAGTGCCCCGTGCGGCATTGAGAGAACAAAGTGGCGGTTCCCACCGGACTGCGGAACGCACGTGCTGTGTGCAAGCGTGCTGTGGAGAAGCTGTGTGCAAATATTTGACCGGGTTTGGTGTGAAAGCCAACGCTCTGCCTGCAAGAGGGACGTGGCGCGAAAGCTAAGGCCGTGCCCCCCTGTGCTGTGACTGGGTCCAACCCCAGTTCACGCCACGAAGAGAAGCTGAGTGCCCTCCTCTAAACTCCAGCAGAGGGAGGGGGCACATGAAGAACCAATCACAGAGTCCTGAGCAGAAGAAAGGAGGAGCCGGATGTGAGCTTCCACACCTTCATTCTGGTGAGTTCTGGTGAGCGAGAAAGAACCTTGTCGAGATACAATGCTATCTACCGGGTCAGCAGCTAGTGATATGCCTCTGTGTCGTGTGAACGCCTATCAACTTCCAGGAGGCTTCCTGGTGGTGGAGGTGGGAGGTAAAGAATACCTGATGTGTCTGTGTCTGCAGTGCAGATTACCTGAACCGGAGCCAAGTACACATGCGAGGTGTCCGCAGTGTAGGGTTTTCTACCTATGGCCGGTAGATCCCTTCTCAACTATCCTGGCTCCTGCGGAGGTCCCGAAAGCGACGCTAACAGAAGTGGAGTGCCTATCGGTAAATGTCACCCCTGATCAAGGTGATGTGAAGTCTGGCGTTCCAGAGCTGAGTTCGGTAGCTGAGAATGTGCTACCGGGCCTGGCGGAAGAAGAAATGGTGACTACTCAAGGGAGATGGGAATCGCTACTGATGGTGGTGCCGGAACCAGACCGTTGCGTGCCCAGTGTGCCCATCCCAAGTGAGGAACCCCGCCGTCTCTCCCCTGTGGAGATGTTCCTGCCTGCCTCGTCGGACGACGAGAGCGTGAGTGTGTCATCGGTGGTGATGCACCTATTGGCGGACCCCTGCAGCGATGCCGTCCTGTGTGAGCAACATACCTGCGATGTTGAGCTGCTGAGTCTGGAGATTCCCCGACAGCAGGCGCTGGTGCGGCCTGAACCGCGGAAGAGTCCCACGGCCGTGGCGACACCCAGCGTGGCGGAAATGGGAACCGAGACGACTGCTAAAGAGAAGAAACCTACCGAGAACATGCGGACCGGTAAGGAAGCACCACCCCCTTACTCCCGCCAGGTGACGAGAGAGGAAGTCAGCATGAGGAGACAGCCTGTGGTTTACTCGTGGCATGTCCGCGATCCCGAAACGCCACCGCCGCCACTTCCGATGTTGAGAGCGACTGACGACGCCCTTCCGGTGCGGGACTTGGACCTGTACCGGGACTCCGCGACGTCGGCGGATGATGACATCCCATCCGGTTTCCCCCACGGGGTGGACCGGAAGTGTGCAACTTTGGATGTCGTCCGCTCCGGGCCTTCTGAAGCGAGAGAACAGTACTTGGAGGTTGTACCGGGCCGAGGATTAAAGAGGTCTGTAGATACACTACCGACACACTTTATTAAAGTGTGGCCGGTTCCGCAAGCCGGGAGATTTCCCGGCTTGCTAGTGGCCGCCCCTCGGCAGCCTGCGCCCCCTGCACGCGCGTCCAGGGCTCCCCGAGGGAGCCCTGGTGTCCCGTGATGTGGGGGACGGCGGAAGGGGGTTCCGGGGGACCCGGCGGACCCGGCAGCGGTAGGGAGAGCGCCACGATCGGAGGGCGCTCTTCTGCTGCTTCGGCGCGCGCCCGTCACCCTCCGGCGCGCGCCAGGCTACTGCTGCGGCCAAGAACGGGCAAATGCTCGAATAAACTTGGCCGCAGCAGTATCACACCTCCCCAATCATCCACAGGTCGTGGCATAGACTGGCTTAGAGACTGTGTGAAGGACTGTGTTACTGCCCTGACACCTGCCCAAAGCGCCACTGCCCCGGCCTCTGCCCCTGCCCCATCACATTCCAGCTCATTGGGTCCTAGTGCGGTTAAGAAAGAAAAGGTACATCATTTGTCCACGGACTGGAGGGATTGGGTGACCAGTGATGAAGGGTCGGAAGATACCTTGGAGTAGTAGGATTCAGTTTAAAATCCTGCTGTGTTTAGGCCTACACCTAGGGGTAAATCTAAGGAAACCGTATCTTCTGTGAGGGAGGGTTCCATGAGAGCACAGTCACCTGTTATGCATTCTACTGTGTGTAAATATGTTAACCGAGGAAGAGGTAAAGGTTCACGATCCAGAGGAGATATGAAGGAGTCAGTATCCTCATCTGGGATAGAGGACCATAGCACCAAATGGTGGGCTCCTATGTTCAAGGGTTATTCAGGTTTTATGGACCGTACTAGGTTCATCATATTACAAGATGATTTGGTTGACCATTGGTGGGGTAAGGGCACCTACTCAGAGAAGGAGTCTGCTGATGAGTTAGCGAGGAGGTTAAGAGGAATTAAACAGGGCATAATAATTCCCACAGGGACCTCGATCCTCTATGATGAGATTGCCCCTGATTAACCATTGTCCTGGGTTTTGCCAGGTACAGCTGGGGATCGTAAGTTGATTAAACTAAGCAGAGCTGACAGAGCTATAGTGGCCCGCTATAGAAAGTCCCATGGGTTCAACTATCCATATGTGCTTGCGCCTATAATGCGCGAGATAGAGGAGCAGCGTGAATCTTGGCTTCGAGAAGCTGTAATAGAGTACTTGATGTCTAAGTGTAGTACCTCTGTGTATCATTCTGAGGAAAGGATTTGTCACCTCATGAAAGTTTGTAGTGTGGGGAGAGGGATTTATCTGAATAAGGTGGTGTATCGCCCTGAGAATGGCCCTTTGCGAACCTTTTTCATTAAGGTAGTGGATCACAATGGGAGGGAGGTGCGTAAGCCAGATCCCCGGCACTACTATTAGTTTTGGGTACTCCGTGTTGGAAGTTACCCTACGTAATTCACCGCCCTGGGTGTGTGGGTGTTCAGCATACTTATCAACTGTCATTTATGTTCTAATTGTACAGGTTGTTCATCTGCAGGATGGCCCAGCAAATTTTGGTCCAGGTGGGGACCATTGGATTCCACCAGAGGAAGAGTATAGCCCTGGTAGGTTTGGGCTATTATTCTGTCCTCCTCCTGTGCAATAATCCCTGGTAAGGGCAGGTTTGCCAGGAGTTAAAATGGGTTTGCCCCAACCACTGTGATTCAGTTGGTCAGAGAAGGTAGTGCTCATGCCGTGTGTCAGTCAAGGGCACAGGGGTGGGACTACTGGATCTGTACTAAAGGGATTACCATTTCCTGTTTTGTGTTGGTTCCTCTCCAGTTTAGAAAGAGGATGGTGGGTTCTAATTAAGCTGCCAGGGCTCTGGTAAGCGGAAGGCTCTCACTTATGGGAGAGGGGAGAGATATTCTCTTGCTCCACCAAGGAGTAAGGGTAGAGAAAGGGACAGCTCCTATATCAGACGGGGAGTGTGTCTAGAAACATCCTGGTGGTGAACACCTTTGAAAAGTGCTGTGTGCTGTACATAGACTGCTGTTAATCAGGACAATAAAGAACCCCTTTGTTTTACCTCCTGCCTGAGAGTGGAGTATATTGGGAGGAGAGGAAGATAACTCTTTTGCAGACACTCCACCCAACACAAATGGGGGCTACACAAGATGGAGGCGCTGCACCATTAAGAAGATTTCGGGCACAGCCCCAGAAGCCTGTAGCAGGGAGATCCCTGGAGCCCTATTAGATGTGATTGTCCATGTGTTGAGCAGCCCCTGGGGCTGCTGGGAATTGTAGTTCCCCTGCGGAGCTTTTGGTTGTAATGGCCATCGCTGGGAACCTACCGCGCATGCGCGAGGTTGAGGCAAGATGGCCACCACACTTACACTCCTACTGCGCATGTGTGCACTGGTACTGCGCATGCACGGCACAAAACAAGATGTCGCGCCCTCACCAGAACATCGGCGACCCACTCGCCTGCTCCCAGCCCCCACTGGACCCTTCCTGCAGCCGCCCCCCCCCCCCTTCCCGCAGCCCGGAGGTAAGAGGGGGACCTGGCGACAAGAGGGGGACCTGGCTATGTTTGCTGGAGTTTTGCATACTATTTGGAATGACTTTGGAAAGTAACTCCTATTAATCTCATAGATTTTAATGTAACCTGTAAATCTTTTACAGCTCTAATTCTAGATACGCTACGCCCCACCTTCAGTTTTAATATGACCTTGGATCTTTATTATCTATGAGTCTATGAGAATAAAGACTTTATTGTCTCCAGATGGAAAGTGTAAAATGAATAACTCAGCAGGCATGGTATTTTTATTGTTATATGTATGTATTTCATGTAACATATGGGATATGCAGTTTTATAACAATACATAACAAGATAGCTTTTCATGCTCATGGGTTTTGATAATTATATATTTTTTGCATTTTATCAGTGCAGTTAATGAAACTGAATAAGTAACTAAAATCTACAGAATATTACTTTTGTAATAAAAGGACCTGTTCCATAGTAATAACAAACAGGAGAGTAATTATTTACTACAGGAGTGTGACGTTTGGTTTTTGATTGCAGTAAGATTGTCAGTAATATTATTTTGGATGGAATCGTGAAGTCCCAAGAATAGACATTACTATTGGAAGTTGAGAGCTTTTTTTATATTGCAGCATATCAAGTTTCTGGCTGTTCCCAAAATAGGTGACGTGTACACTTGTCAAGTTAATTTAATAAAATATAATAAACTGTGTATTTTTCAAATACAGAAATTAGAACTCTAAATAAGTAACATTTGAGACAAATTCATACTATTACACTACAGATTCAGATATTTATGGCAGTGTCTAATCATGCAGATGCTGTACTGCTTTACAAAATAAAATACAACAATATTCAAATGAGGATGTACAATATCAGTGTAAGGTAAGTGCTATATGTATGTGAAAGCTTTGTCAGGTACGGGTGCTTTTTTCATAGATACAAAAGAACTACAGAAAGCTGCACATAGTGTAAACATACTGTATATAATCCGAGTTACTGCTAGTAGGAGATAAAAGGCTACAATTGATAGAAGTCCCATTGAATTGTGTGCTTTTAGTGGTGTTTTAAACATACTGTAGGGTACTTAAGCGTCTGGAGAATAGCGATTGGAATAGAGTTCCAATTATTTCAGGCATCTCTAGAGGAGAAGAGCATAGAGAGAACAGGATAGAGATGTGTAAATCTGTGAAAAAAAGAAGAGGAATACTGCAGGAAATAAACGGGAACCAATTGAGTGATTTGGGGAGGAGATAGATTATTTACATCTGGGACAGAGCAAAGATGATTCTTACCTTCTTTGAGTTCTCTTTCATCAAGCTTAACATTTATTTTACAAATATAGCAGTGACTGGAGAATCAAATTCGACCATGTTTGCAAGGTACTGCCATACATTAATTAGAACTTCATGTTTTTTAATTGAAATTTAGATGCATACTAACAATATTGTAATATATATGTACAGTAGCACCCTGTTAGGAAATTCCCTTTATCCTGCATGTCAGTCCTGGTAGCTGCAGGCAGTGCCGAGGTTAAGTCCTTGCAATGCTCTGACATGTGAGTTAGTCCCATTTATGTTATTATAATGTTGCACTTCCAAGGCACGTTTGGCCTTGTGCTTCTCTACAAGTTGCTAAAGGATCACCTGCCGAGTGGTGTAACCAAAAGGCAACAGTTAATCTGCCCAGATATTGGGGTAGAGTGTTGGCCACGCCCTAGTATAAAAAGTGGGGATACATCATTTTTTATTCAGACCAGACCCCAGGGAGGATCCCCACAACACACCCCTAGACTCCAGGCCCCAGCAGCAGTACATCTTTTATTTGTTTCAGTGTAGGGACAGTATCCCAATGTTAGGGGCCCTTAGAGAGGTGCAGATAAGGATCTACACTGCTGTAGGGAGATCATTCTCAGGGTTAAGTACCTGTGATGGACCAACTTGCAATGGGAGTGACTGATGGATGCTGTATTTGAATACTGAAACCTAGTCCTGATTGTATGGACTGTGCTGCTGTTATAATAAAGGCAAGTTAAAAGTTCCTGGTGCCCTCTTCTGTTCACCCCTCCCTTACACAAGCTGGCACGGATCCACCATCTACCCTGAGATGCAAAAGTTAAACCGCTGAGCACCTAAACCCTTTTGTACAGGCATAAACCCTGTCAAAGCCTCAGAGATTGTTTTTAGCCCTCCTTTTTCACTGTACCCCCTATACGTCATGTCGGGGAGGGGGGATACGGGGGTTACATATACAAAAGTCCGTTCAAAATCTGTCTCTACTCTTCAAAACATGTAAACCTCTTAATTACAGAGGGGCGTATGCACTAAGCGTTCATAAAAAAATCGTTGGGCCATTAAAATCACCGTTTTTGTGAGCACTGCTATCACGGTATTCAGAAAGCTTTGATTACCTGTGATAGCAAAATTCACAAAACAGGCGAGAAGCCGGCGACGTGATGATCGCCTCTCTGAAAAGGCCTTACCCGGCAATATCTTTCAGCTGTTGAGAGAGCTGTTCAGAGAGAGCCGCCTCTTCCTGTTCAAATCTCGCCCGAAATGTATGTGTTTTCATATAAATTTATTACTAGTGTAGATGCGCAGGGGGTCTCCGGAGCAGAACTGCGTTGATTTCAGGTCCGGGGACCTCTACTTCCCGAGATACATTCCCCATTATGGGGTTCCAGTATCTCCTATGCAATTTTTTCCCACGGTCATGTGGCGCGGGACATTTAAATGCAAAGGAGATACCGGCACCCCATAACGGGGTCTGTATCTCTGGAAGCCGGGGGTCCCCGGACCTCACATCAACGCAGTTCGGCTCCGGAGACCCCCTGTTCATCTACACTAGTAATAAAAATTTTATTAAAACAGCTGCTACCCACAATAAACATTAAAAACACAACAACACTAATACCCACCTCCTCTACCCGACATGATTGATACCAGAGGCCGCGGAGGTCCGGGGGTCCTAAGGTGGTCCCTGCGGGTATCTGTGGGCCTTTGGGTAGTCCACATGGGTGTTTGGGGATCCTCAGGTGCTCCCTGCGGGTGTCTGTAGACAAATAAAGAAAGAAGACAGTGATAGAAGATAAAAGAAAGAAACATTTTGTTACCTGTTCTGGATCTTAAGGTGGATGGCTTTGGATTGAATTTGATGATGTCGTGGTACGAGAGCTTCCTGATACCCCTTGATTCGGAGGCCAACACTTCTAAAGGTAAGATAAATATTGAATGTATGTCATTTTATTTTTACAGGTTTTTTTATTGTATTTTTTTATTTATATGTTTTTCATTGCCCATAGCCTGCCAATGTATTCATCTGTGCCCCTTTAGGGTACAGATAAATACAGTGATAGCCAATGCATTTTTTGGCAAATGCTTGTTTTCTATGCTTAGCGGTTGACTGTAAATGCAGTTTTATTGCATGGGATCCATGCCGGTGATCTCTGCTGCTGATATTAATGGGTATCAGCTCCGGAGACTCCCGACATCAATCCGATGCAGAAAAAGAAGCATTTTTTTTCTAAGTCCCGCCTCGCCCCTTATCAGCAGGTTCTCACCACCTTCTCACAAACTTTTCCTGGCATGAGGATTTTGGGAGAAACTCATCATTCTAGATCCACGGTAGGCTTCGATAACCTACTAGAATTGCATGATTTTTAGAACATGCCGATAAGTGGCTTATCACTACTTGGGGATTTTGTTTGTTTGAAGGATCAAAATTTGGGCAATTCAGTCTTTTATCGCCCACTTATCGACGCTTACAGAATCGTAGTAGGCATTTTGGCCGATAAGTGCTCGATAAGTAGCTTATGGACGCTTATAGCATAGGCCCCATAGTGTTTGTTAGTCTGCTGAAAAATTAAATGAAAGAACTAACATAGCTAAATAGTGTAATCTTTGACCAGCTGTTTTATTCCCCTTTCCTTTAAAAAAAAAAAAAAACGTCCGTTAATTTTGTTGAGTTACATTGGTAAAATCTGTTTGCGAATGGTAATGGTCTTTTAAAATTCCCATTATTGCACGCCTGAGGGCAAAATAGCATGTTAGCCCCCCCCCCCCTTCTTAGTCAAAGCTGATTCAAAACAGTCACCACTTCTCCCGCTTGCGCGTAACCTGTCTCGCTGTAACATGCTTGCAGTTGTAATAATGTTGTCTTCATCTACAATTGCCTGTGTTTTTTGTTTGTTTGTTTGTTTGTTTGTTTGTTTGACTATTTCGGTAAAAATGAGCACGTTGGTGGGTTTGAAATCTGAACTTCGCAGATTTGAGATCTGAGTCATTGGTTGTTATTGTTTTCAATGTTACGTATTGTATTTATGATTTTGTGTAAGGTGTTTTTTTTTTTTTTAAATAAAATTGACAAACCTTTAAAAAACACATGTTTAGTTTGAAAAAAATCGACCACAATTTGAAAACCAAAGCAAATCAAGGTTTGTCATAACCAAAACACATTGTTTTACAACCACAACCAAAACCAAAATACAATTTTTTTTAACTAAAACCACTACACAAGTGGAAAGGCCCACACTTACATTGCAGTAATATTTTTTTCAAATACCACTATATTCGACCGACCGCTCAACCTAGTTAGGTACAGAATAAATCACTAGAAAAGTGCATATGCACAGGGATATAGTATACCTATAATACATAAAGTGTATACTCAAGAATTAACACTAGATCCCTCTCCCAACTGCACTCATGTGCAGTAAATATCTAATCATACTTAGTAGAATCTTAATATTCTTAATATAGCAATTTAATGAGTCATGCTAAAATAGCAATATTCTAAGGAAAACCAACTAGTTAGAGTACTGAAACAAGCAATACTTAATATGAAAAACAAAAACATTTTATTAATACTACTAAACAGCGACACATGTGATAAAATATATACAGAGTGAATAAAAAGCTCCAGGATAGACGACTTAGAGATTCACACTTATTGGATAACCGACAAAGGTGAGTATAATACCAATAAATGTTTGTAGGAGTTATCACTGATTAAATAATCAGGGATATACCCACACGGAAGCAGAGTATATTAGACAGGGGTGAGCAAACTTTTTAAGCCGAGCCCCCCTTTTCATCCATGAAATTTCTCTGCTCCCCCCCTACCTGATGTAATCAAAATCAAGTGAAAAAAAAAACTTTATTAAACGGTATACAATGTAAATACAAATACGTCTAAATACTTACATATTTCAACGTTTTTAAAACAGTTAAACATTACAATTTAAGTGGGGTTTTTTAAAATCCTATTAAAATAACAACAAAAAGAATGTTAAAAAAAGGAGGGCAATGTAGTATTGCTGCTTTAACAAGATGGATGAGCCTCAGACCGACTGTAAGGACATCCATCCTTGGTGCTATTCCAGAGACTGCTACTCTGAGCTCTGGTTCCAAATCCAGACGGGAACAATTTTTGCTTTTTAAAGTAGTTAATACGGAGAAAGTATCTTCACACAGGCATGTTGAAGGAAAAGGCAAGAGCATGTCAATTGCCCTAGCAGAAATATCCGGATATTCTTTCTTCATGGTGACCCAAAAACTTGTAAGGCTTTACGCTTTGAATTCCATTTTTAATGTGGAGTCGTTTGATAACTTTCAACGTTTGTTGATCAGTAATTGGTAGGTGGGTGCTACCTACATCGGTGTCAAAAGGATTCCGCATCCAGTGAAGCTCCCCTGTTTGCAAGTCCCGGAACCTCTCAGAGAGATTCTGGCGGAGATTTTCAAGGTGTGTTTTTATAACAGAATCAATCTGACTTCGATTAGCATTAGAGGCTTCGATGAATTCGCTGAGGCATTGAAACATTTTGCAAGATCCTGTTTCATATTTATGCTTCCACAGTGTGAGCTTTTGTAAAAAAGCTGAAATTTTATCACCCATTGTTAAAATATTACTATTTTTTTCCTTGTAGAGATGAATTCAAGTCATTCATTTTTTCAAAAATATCGCTGAGGTAACACAAAATTTGAAGCCATCTTTCGTTGCAGAATTTTGCAGCCAAGGTGGGGTTGTGATCTGAAAGGAAAAGTTGGTTTTCATTCCCGTGATAACCATCTAACTTCTGTATGCAAAAGGAGGCTGTCATATTGTGAGCTCATTTCATTACAGGAAATGGAAAATAACCTGCACTGTAAAGGTCGAGCTTTAATAAAATTCACTATTTTTATTGCATCGTTAAGAACTTCATTAGCTTCGGGCTCAAGCTTTTTCGCAGCTAGAGCTTCACGATGCATCATGCAATGTGTGAATTTCACATGAGGTGCAATGTTTAGCACCTTTGCTCGGAAACCCTTCTTATGTCCCATCATTGCAGCCGCACCATCTGTACACACACCAACACAATTATTCCAGAGCAGATCATTGGCCGTAAAAAAATCTTCCACAACATTGAAGATATCTTCTACCTTAGTGTGTCCTTCAAGTGATTTGCAGAACAACATTTCTTCTAGGATTTCACCTTCATAACAGTATCGAACAAATATGATTAGCTGTGCCATGTTAACAATATCAGTGCTTTCATCCAGTTGGATTGCAAACTGAACAGTTTTGCTGAATTTGCATTAATAGTTGTGTATCAATGTCCTTAGATAAATCTATAATACGTCTCTTTACTGTGTCACGAGATAACAGTATTGTTTTTAAGACTTCAGCATATTTGCCTCCATGCATAATTTCGCACATCTTTATTGCAGCCGGAAGTACTAAGGTTTCACCAATATTATATGGCTTCATTGTCCTTGCAATGAGTTGAGACACTTCATAAGATGCCCTCTGAGCCTTTGATGATACCTTCACATATTTATTCATGACACTTGCACTTGCCTTCTGCGATTCTTCATGTCGCTTAAAAATGGCAATATCTTTATCTTTGTGTTCCGGGTGCCTGGTAACCAAGTGGCGCATGAGTTTATTTGGTTTCATACTGTCGATGGCCAAGATCTCAGAACATAATACACACCGTGGTCGTTGCTCATGATTAACCATTGTCCAAGAAAATCCAAGTTTAATATATTCTTCTTTATATTTTCTTATTTTGCTACTTGAAGATTCCATTTGCACATTCGGACATTCTGTTGTTTTGGTATTTTCAGCAATGTTGTGCAACTTTTGTACTTTTGTTTGATGGACCATCATTTGATAAAGTAGCAGTTGTTGCATTTACACCAGCATTTAAAAGCCACTTATCCATGTTCAGGGAGAAAATATATTTAACTAACTGTTAGCTGTAGCAAAAGTTTTACTCATCTGGAGCTGCAGATGATGCTCCATTTAGATCAGACGATTAAGATTGTGGCTATATAAAGAGAAAAAAAACTGATATAGCCCAACACTGTATGATATCATATGTGACAATCACACGCAGATTCTACTCATCCCCTTTCTCCCTCCCCTCCTCATCCTCTTCTCTCACACTTTCTATTGACGTCAGTAGACACATGCTGCAAATGGATTCTTTAATATTTTTTAAATTCTTAACGCTTACTTATAATAATAATAATTGTTTGTTCTTGTATAGTGCTGCTAGTTTTACGTAGCGCTTTACAGAGACATTTTGCAAACACAGTCACTGCCCTGTAGAGTTTACAATCTATATTTTTGTGCACAGGGAGATAATGTGACTTGCCCAAGGTCACAAGGAGCCAACACCGGGAAATGAATCAGATTCCCCTGCTTCAAGCCAATGGTAGGGCTCGATGGAAAAGATATATACCAAAAGTCAGTGTAAAATATACAGATGTAGAGCCTATATATCACTATCACCATTCATCATTGGTTTATCCAATCCCCACCTTGGCCTCGCGGTCATGTCCTGTTTGTGGTGAGCACCCGTTACAGTATGCTCAGCCCCACAAACATGGACCCTGCTGAGGTGGGGCGAGTCTTGAGCACGGACGCCAATATGTTCGCCAATTAGAAAAGTACCTTGAACAGAATAACCAACACATGGAAACGCTGCAACAGACAGTCCAAACTATCACAGACCAGACACAATGTTCTCCCCTTCACTCTGTGTTCTCAGTGATGTCAGTTCCTGTCTCCACTTGTGTTTCTGTGACTGCGGCCTCAGAACCACGACTATCTACCTCCTATCGCTACGGCGGTGATCCTCATGGTTGTCGCGGTTTCCTGAACCAATGTTTTATTCAATTTGAGTAAATGCCTTCTAGCTTCTTGTCTCAAAGATCTAAGGTAGCATACATCATTTCTTTATTAACTGGCGACGCCCTGGCCTAGGCCTCACCGGTTTTGGACTTGAGGTCGGATCTCACCAATGACATTGCATGCTTCACCAAGGAGTTTCGCAGGGTCTTCAACACGCCTGGACATAAGGTAACTGCTGCCTCATCCTTGTTGCATATGTCCCAAGGTAACCGTTCCGTTGCCCGGTATGCCCTCGAGTTCCGCACCATAGCCACAGAGACCGGATGGAATGATGAGGCGCTGACAGCCACCTTCTGGCAAGACCCCTCCAAAAACCTGAAGGACAAATTGGCTGCACAGGAGCGTCCCACCAATCTCGAGGAACTTGTCGTTCTCTGCATCCGGGTAGACCAGCAAGGTACTCAAAATCCCCACTGTCTCTACACAGCCCCGGATGAGTCACCTACATCGGACCCTGAGAAACTCCTGCAACTTGGTGACAATAAGCTGTCCTCTGGTGAGAAACTGCGCCAAGCAATGCTGGACTCTGCCTGTACTGCGGCCACGCCGGACACCAGGCATTTGCTTGCCCTCACAAGTCGGGAAACACCAAATCCCAGTGAGAGCAAGGAGACTCACACTGGGAACACTGTCTACTTCTCCTATCAAAAAGATGCCAACCAGGATCCTGGTCCCCGTTACTCTAATCGGTGATACCGTCCATACCACCACATAGGCTTTCCTGGACTAAAAGTCAGGAGGTAATTTAATCAATCAGGTTTTTGATGAGAGGAACAAAATTCCCTTGGTACACAAGAAGCATCCAGTGAGCCTGGAGGCCATTGATGGTCGCTTTCTACAACCAGCATTCATTTCCTTGCAGACACTTCCCTACTATTTGTGGACAGGAGAGGAACACACAGAGAGGATTCAGCTGGATTTCATCCATACCCCTTCGGTTGACCTTATCCTAGGACTTCCGTTGCTCCATGTACACAATCCACAAATAGATTAGACTGACGCGGAGTTCTTCCAACGGAGTTCCCATTGCTAGCGAAATTGCTCTGTCTCCACCAAAAAGTTATGCGGTGTTTCGGTACCGGATGAAGAGAAGATACTCTTACCTCAGGCTTACTTCGAGTTTAAAGACGTCTTTAATAAAGCACAATCTGAGGAGCTACCACCTCACCGGTCATTCGATTGCCCCATCGTTCTGCTGTCCGGCGCAATGCCTCCAAGGGGGTGCTCTTACTCGCTCTCTACTCCCGAAACCAAGGCCATGAGGCAATATATCCTTGAAAATCTCAAAAGGGTATTTATTCACAAATCCTCATCCCCTGCAGGGGCAGGGTTCTTCTTTGTCAAGAAGAAGGACGGATCCCTCAGACCCTGCATCGACTAATGGGGCCTTAATAAGATCATTATAAAGAGTCGGTACCATCTACCGTTAATCTCCGAACTCTTTGACAAACTGCAGGGGGCCACCATCTTCACAAAGTGCGATTTACGAAAGACATAAAATCTGGTAAGAATCCGTCAGGGCGACGTTTGGAAGACAGCCTTCAATACCACGGGTGGCCATTACGAGTACCTCCTCATGCCGTTCGGCCTCTGCAACGCTCTTGCAGTATTCCAGGATTTCGTGAATTAAATATTCAAAGATCTTCTTGATCAATACGTCATAGTCTACCTGGACGATATATTAATCTTCTCCAAGTTCATACAGGAACATTCTGATCATGTTAAACAGGTACTTCTGCATCTACGAGAAAACCACCTATTCGCTAAATTAAAGAAATGCCAATTTCATCGAATCTCTACAACCTTCTTGGGTTATATCATTTCTAATACCGGCCTTACCATGGATCCAGCCAATGTTAAAGCGGTTCTGGATTGGCCTCGCCCCACGACGCTGAAAGCTGTACAATGCTTCCTGGGTTTTGCCAATTATTAACGCAGATTCAGCCAGAATTTTTCCTCTGTGGTAGCGCCCATTATGGCCTTAACTCAAAAAGGCGTGGATCCCACCTCATGGTCTCCTACTGCTATCGAAGCATTCGACAGGCTGAAGAAAGTCTTTGTCTCTGCTCTCATCCTCGTACATCTGGATCCCAGCCTACCTTTCACCCTAGAAGTAGATGCATCGGACGTCGGGGCCAGAGCTATTTTGTCACAGAGGAAGAACCTCCAAGCCAAACTTCATCCGTGCGCATTTTTTTCTAAAAAAAATTCTTCCGTCGAACAAAATGATGTTGTGAGCAATTGGGAACTCTTAGCCATCAAGAAGGCCCTAGAAAAATAGAGACACCTGCTCGAAGGCACAGGAAAACCAGTTACCATACTGACGGACCACAAAAATCTGCTATACATCGGAGACGCTCGGTGACTGGGTTCTAGACAAGCACGTTGGTCACTTTTTTACCCCCCGGTTTAACTTTATTATTTTATACCTACCAGGCTCAAAGAATGTGAAGGCGGAAGCTCTCTCTCGGCAGTTCCTGATGGAAGACAAGGCGGAGTATCGACAGGAGACTATACTCCCTCCAGCCTGCGTAATCTCCACTAACACATTTGACTCCTTGGACAACATTGCCCAAAGCCAGTCCCACATTCCTGAGGGTCTCGTTGTCCCATAAGGTTGTTTTTTTACTGTTCCCGCTTATCGTAGGAAGGTACTAGAATGGGGTCACTCCTCCAAGTTGTCAGGACACCCAGGTACAAGGAGAACCACCAACTTAGTGGAACGGACGTTTTGGTGGCCGGGTATATGGAAAGAAATCAGGGAATTTGTCAACGCGTGTCCTACATGTGCTCAAACTAAGACTCCTCGCAACAAACCCACTGGCTTACTTCAACCTCTTCCTATCCCAGACCGTCCATGGACCCACTTGTCTATGGACTTCATTGTAGAATTACCCATGTCCAAAGGTATGAACACCATCCTGGTAGTAGTGGATCGCTTCTCCAAGCAAGCTCACTTTGTGCCCCTGAAGGGTCTTCCAAATGCTCCCAAACTATCAGAAGTGTTCATTAAAGATTTTTTGTCTTCATGCGGTCATTGTCACAGACCAGGGGCCCCAATTTATTTCTACATTTTGGCGGCCTTTCTGTCAGCAATTGGGGATCTCTCTTCTTTTTCCTCTCGCTGCCATCCCAAGACCATTGGGCTGACAGAATGGACTAACCAATCCTTGGAGCAGTTTATTAGATGAACACGCGAGGGGTTAATCGCCCTTGAGTCCAACATAATTTTCACCTGTGGTCTACTCCGCCTCCGTCTGTCATTGGGTGGCTGCTACCTTGTTGACAGGTCTGCCCTAATTCATGCAAGCAGCCGATTGTTCCTGGCCTCTTATATGCTCAGGCAGCCCTGTACCAAACTGGCAGAGCATAAGTCTTCTGATTGTTACGAAGTGCTTACTGCCTCCATGCGTCCCTGCCTTGCTACCTTGTCCTGTGTTTCTCTAGCTCCGTCTCTGACCATTGGCTTGTACCCAGACTCCATCCCTCTCCGCTCCTGACCATGGCAATTATGACCACAATCCACACCTCTCCAACCCCTGACCATGGCAAGTACCTACGACAATCCGCACCTCTCTAATCCTGACCCAGCTAATGACTACGACCCTGCACTCCAGACCAGCTCACGCTTCTGGAGGTCGGTTTATCCAATCCCCACCTTGGCCTCGCGGTCACATCCTTTTTGTGGTGAGCACCCGTTGAAGGCACTAGCCCTTGATGTCAAATTATTGATCCCCACTACTATATGTCTACCGGGAGGGGGGATAATCCCTTGTGGATTTTTGGAAGGTGCTAGAAAGTAGCTATCTGAGGTGTTATAATAAATATATAGCTCTGCTCCTTTACTGAAATCACCTTCTGTTCCAAACCCTCCTTTAGTATTCTAGTCAGTTCTTGCTGAAATTTGTTAGGTTGATCATATTTGAGTATCTTATAGCAATTTCTGTCTGACAAGACACGAATATATTCATTTGCGTAGTCAGTTTTATCAAGAACTACAATGTTTCCGCCTTTGTCAGTAGGTTTTATGATGATTGTTTCATCTTTCTCCAAATCCTTTAATGCTTCATATTCATGATCTTTCAAATTATGCTTGTTTACCTTAGGTCGTAAGTTAGTGATGTCTTTAGTTACTAGCCTTGTAAAAACATCCACACTAGAGCTTGTTTCAGCTGGAAGAGTGAATGTGGATTTACTATTGAGATCAGTAAATAGTCCCTCTCCCTGGGGTCTTGAACTTTCTTCTAGGAGACAAGTCAAGTTCTGTAGGTTGGTCATGTCTACATTGTCAAGTTCCTCGAATGGGGTATTTACATTAGCCAGTCTTTGTCGCCTACTAAAAAACTTATGAAGAGTTAATTTTCTTGAGAAAAGGTTCAAGTCTTTAATAGTTTCTAAAGTGTCCATTTTAGTTGTTGGACAAAAAGACAATTTTTTTGTTAAGACTTTGATATGGACTCCATTGATATGTTTTTTGAGAGATTGATTACCTGTGCTACCTCTGAAACTTCTTTATGTTTTTGTTGGGCTACTTGGGTACTTGTTCGCTGTATGCCCATATTCTTCTGTCTCTTACGAATTTTCCCCGTCCACCTTCTTGTCCTCCTCTTTCTCTGGTGATGTCTATACCAGCCTGGTCTAAAAAAGATGATGTTAGATTGGCATGTGGTGACGGGCGTTGTCCTCTAGAAGTATTTACAGGACTATTATCCCTATGGTCTGACTCAGATTCGCTAGCTCAACATTCCCATTCAGTAGACGAGTCTGTAGATTTGGTTGGTTGTCTGGATTTGTTATATTTATTTTTATATATGAAGATTTTATTTTATATAAAATCCAGTGAATCTCGTATAAACTTCTGTTGTTTTCTACTTTTTATATCTGATGTCAGCCTTTCAATGTTGACTTTAAGTTTGTTTTCAAGCTAAAAATTCTGAGTCTTCCTGCCAGGTATGTATCTCTGTTAGAAGTGTGTCTATTTCTTGATTTACTTAGTCCAATTTTTTATTTTCAAAGTCAATTAAAACCTTCATAAGTTCTGCTGAACATTTCAAAAGAATATTTTCACAAGATTTTACAAAAGACTCATTGGTTATAAGATGGGAGGGAGCAAGATTGACCCTAAGGCCTCTGGGTACCAGTTATGTTTTGAGAGAATTCTCTAAACTTGCTACCACCCACCAGATTTTTGTCCGCAAGCCAAATGTTCTATTAAGATCTGAATCTTAACGCATGCGTCGTTGTTTAGTAGTATTAATAAAATTGCTTTGTTTTTCATATTAAGTATTGGTTGTTTCAGTACTCTCACTAGCTGGTTTTCCTTAGAATATTGCTATTTTAGCATGACTCATTAAATTGCTATGTTAAGAATATTAAAATTCTACGACTTATTAAATCTGATTAGATATTTACTACACCTGAGTACAGTAATACACTGTATTTTTTCCCAACTTTCAAGATTGTCTCTATTTTGCAATACGGTGGTAAAATAACGTTACAATTTGCTGTCTTATGTTAAGGTCAGGTACACTAAAACTAAGACACATATCTCTTTCACCCCAAAACAGTGCTTGACAACTTTGAGACCATTAAAAATGAGTACAGTAAAAGCTTTGTTATTCCGCATGTGCCAGGCATGTTAAGTGCTGGACAAACGCAAATTCTGGTTAAGTGAGAGTTATACTATACCACACTTGTAGTACAAATTTGCAAAAGAATTACAATACATTATAACCTACAACGTATAAAATAGGATACAGGTACTTACCAATGAAGTTATAATACTGTAATACTATATACTATAATACTGTTGAAAACATCCGACTGCACTCCGAAATACTCTGAGCGATTTGGAGGTATCCTGGAACAAGGGTCACGAATGATGTATGAATAATTCCAGTTAGCTTAACTCATGCCTTCCCTCTTCCAAAGCACAACAAGTCCTTTTGTCTTTCTTAGTTTTATTGAGGGAAAATCACAGGAAGAAAGGTACTTGCAGATGTAGTGTGGGTAGAGAGTGCTTCTCTCTCTGAAGTGCAGTGTATCAAGATAAGGCAGTGTAAAAACAGAAAGGCCTTGCTGGGGAGAATAGCAGGCAGGTACTCACTCAGAGTCCAGGGTAAGAAGGAAGCGAGGGGCAAGGGTCACACTAGAAGTCAAGTGAGACTATACTAACTGTCAGCAAGTACAGGGGGTAGGAATAGCCCACTCTCAGCTAGGAGAATAGGAGATTGCAGGAAACCAACCCTGACTAGGACTGGGTAAACAACATGTAACAATAATGTTGCCTTTTCATATGCAGCTAGCTGATGGGCCAGGGAAAATAGCAGGCAGCTACATAGTTACATAGTTACATAGTAGATGAGGTTGAAAAAAGACTTCCGTCCATCAAGTTCAACCTATGCTAAATTTAGACAACAGATACTTTATCCTATATCTATACTTATTGATCCAGAGGAAGGCAAACAAAAAACCCCATTAAGGGGAAAAATTAATTCCTTCCTGACTCCAAGAATTGGCAATCGGATTAATCCCTGGATCAACATCCTTCCCATGTATACATATTTGGTATATCCCTGTATACCTTTCCCATCTAAAAAGATGTCCAACCTTTTTTTTGAACAAATCTATTGTATCTGCCATCACAGTCTCCATGGGTAATGGATTCCACATTTTAACTGCCCTTACTGTAAAGAACCCTTTCCTTTATTGCTGGTAAAATTTATTTTCCTCTAACCTTAAGGGATGGCCCGAGTCCTTTGTACTGCCCGTGGGATGAATAGTTCTTTTGAAAGCTATTTGTATTGTCACTGAATATATTTGTATATAGTTATCATATCCCCTCTTAGATGCCTCTTTTCTAATGTAAATAAATCTAATTTAGCTAGCCTCTCCTCATAAATTAGAATGTCCATCCCCTTTATTAATTTGGTGGCTCTTCTCTGCACTCTCTCTAGTTCCATAATGTCTTTTCTTAGGATTGGTGCCCAAAATTGTACTCCATATTCAAGGTGTGGTCTTACTAATGCTTTGTAAAGGAGCATAATTATGTTTACTTCCCTTCCATCCATTGCCCGTTTGATGCAAGATAAGATCTTGTTTGCCTTTGCAGCTACTGCATGACATTGGGCACTATTGCTAAGCCTGCTGTCTACAAGCACTCCTAAATCCTTCTCCATCAAGGATTCCCCCAATATATCTCCATTTAATTTGTAAGTCGCCTTTTTATTCTTGTATCCCAAATGCATAACCTTACATTTATCTGTATTAAACCTCATCTGCCATTTACCTGCCCACGTTTCCAGTCTCTCCAAGTCCTTCTGAAGAGAAATTACATCATGCTCTGATTCTATTACCTTACACAATTTAGTATCATCAGCAAAGATGGAGACTTTGCTCTCGATCCCAACCTCAAGGTCATTAAACTAGGGAGACATGAATCCTATGAGCTGCAAAGGGAGACAGAGAAATGTAAAATCCTGTTCCACGACACTCCCCATCTGGTATCTGGAGATATCACTATATAATAAAATATGTGGAACATATGTGCAATGCATAATGACAATACATAACATCGTATTCACAAAACAATGCGAAAGTCCATGTCCACACAACGATGTGATACCGGCCGGTATCACTGGCTTCAAAGTCCCTTGGCCAAGGTTCTTCGGCAAAGGATGCCAAGCGGATGCACCGGTCCAGGTTAGCTGGGTGCATCACAATGTCTTTTGCAAAAGTCTCTGGTCCTGTTTCTTTTCAAACTTATGGAAGAACAGTCCTTTTGTCTCTGTAGTTTCACCTACAGAGTGCATCTCCTTGTAGGTATGCCAGTCAAGGTAGCCTGTCACTCTATCACCTGGCGTTTGGCAGAAGGAGTTAGCTTTTGGCTCCTTGCGGAAGTGGATCAACACTCCTGGAAGACTGGTTGTCAAGTCTGGTCCAGTGAAGAGGGCGTTGTTCAGGGAGACTCCCTGGTGCTAAGCGCTGGAGCTGAACACTACCCGGATTTAATCGGGTTCATGAGGGTGGTAGACCCCAGATGATTGGAGGTACCAGCATTCTTCACCTTCTTTCAGTGGAGTTGTTAGCTTTGCGTGGCCGCTAAGGAATGTCTTCTGGATGAAGGCCACAAAGTTATGTTTGGTCTCCGGTTTCCTTTGTAGGTCGCAGCGGAGCGAAGTGTGCCTAGAGATGGCATGTTCTTTATTGTTTGGGAGGCGTCTTCTTGGTGAATGGAATGGTAGCGGGGTCACCCAACTGCCCGATCTGTCCTTGAAGAACTTCTGGAATTCTCCATCTTCCATCGATGGTACTTGTTTGTTACCATCCCTTGTTGTCTTGAACGCTGTACACCCTAGGTCATCGGAACGTTTCTCTTGTACGAGAACGTCTCCACATATTTTGACGATACTCCTTTGTGTCTCTTTGTTAACTGCCATCAGGAGGTTGTTTTCTCCCTGGACATGACGGAGAACAGTCTCTTTTGTCCTTGTAAATCCCTTTGTGAAATGTCTCTGCGACTGTCTCTTTTTTGACGTGTGAGAGGACAGTCTTTTTGCCACTATGGCTTCACCTGCAGGGCGCAATCTTTTGCGGCTATGCCAGCCATGGCAGATGGCTGCTTTGCCACTTGGTATTCTGCGGAGAGGAACAACTGTACGTCTTAGCCGTGCCATTGCTCGCGGGAGGACCGTCCGATTGTTTATTGTCTTTTGGATGATCAATTTGTCGGTCACCTTTGGGAGGTTACTTTCTTCCTTCAGTCGACTCATCATCCTTAGCTGTATGGACTGCTGAGCATCCTAGGCCATTGTCACATCCCCCTGATGTGAAGATGTTTTTGTTGATCTCAGGGGTATGACCTTGTCTCTTCTCCTCACTTGGCCCTCCTGTCACTTGGAGATTGCCAAGACATGGTTCGGAGAGGGATGTATGTCCGCATTCTGTTATCACTGTTCTGCGGGCGTCAACATAGTCTGGTCCGTGCCCTTTGTCGGTGCACACGTTGCCCACTATCACCCATCCTAGGTCAAGCCTTTGGGCATATTGTGCGTTTTGGGGTCCGTTACGCTGTTTACGGACTTGTGCACCCTCAAGATGTCCCTACCGAGCAGCAAAAACACAAATGGCGAACAGAATCACCCAGGTCCCTATTGGCACGCACTCATGATGCACAAGTATAATTAACAAGGATACATATCCATTAATTTCAACCAAAATTCCCACTACCCCTGTACAGTATGGCAGGCAATAGATGTGGTGCAGTGATAAGCACCTATACGCCTAAGAATGCCTCTATCAGATAATGCCCCAACACTCAACCCCAAAACTGATAATATCAGAAGGCTGCAGCTGCAACACCACAATGTCAGCAGTGTCTGGTATACGACCGTATCTCCAAGCAGAGTGAGGAAATCTCCCGCCACCACTGTCCTGGATACCGTCCCGCTCGCAGGCACCACAACCGTGAAATCACTGCACCCCGACACTGTTTCGTGTCCGTAGACTCTTCTTCAGGGTGAGGAGCTACATACCAATTGCATACCAGTTTTGGGGTTGAGTGTTGGGGCATTATCTGATAGAGGCATTCTTAGGCGTATAGGTGCTTATCACTGCACCACCATCTATTGCCTGCACATACAGCGGGTCTGTTGTTACACACCACACTCTTTATTATACTTACCTCTGCTGCGGCTGCAGCTTACGATATACCACGTGTATTCAGTTTGTAGGGTATATACCTTAGCAGGGTCATATTAGTAATTACCGCACCACCTTATATATATGGAATGATTTGTAGTGAGGCTAAGATTATTACAATACAGCTACTAAGCCGATTGATTTCACTACTAACTTTCTACCTGATACACCTCCCCTCAGGGGATCATTTTTATTCCTTTTTTAACTCACCTGTACATACTTACACTTGTTTCGGCGTTACTATCTGTCAACATTAAAGTTTTGTTATTTTCTGTTCATACTGTCTGTCTGTTATTGTTGATATACCCTATTTGGGGTAGTGGGAATTTTGGTTAAAATTAATGGATATGTATCCTTGTTAATTATACTTGCGCATCATGAGTGTGTGCCAATAGGGACCTGGGTGATTCTGTTCGCCATTTGTGTTTTTGCTTTATCTCCTCCCTATGCACCAGGAGCCTTATACTTGATTGTTTGTTTTTGGTACTGAGCGATAACTGTATTTTTGTTTGCCCTACCGAGCAGTAGCAAGATCTTGGCGCCTTGTTCTACCAGCGGGAAGTAGTTGGATATTCCTCTGAGGTGTGGATGATGGCATGCCACGTCGGGTATGGGAATCTCGTCCCTGTTTGCAGCCATGTGGTTGCACTCGATGAGTGTGGGGAGAGCTATCTTCACTCTGTTATCCACTGAACGTATGACGTAACCGCTTGCTCTTCTCCCTGTTGTCTCAGTTGACCCTGCACAGGTTCTGAGGGTGTACGGTGAGGCATTGTCTTGTGAGTTGAATACATTGAAGAATTCCGTCTTCGCCAATGATCTGTTACTTTGATCGTCGAGGATTGCATACATCCGAATAGCCTTCTCAAGTTGTCCCTTAGGATGCACTGTGACAAGGCATATTTTGGAGCAGGACATTTTGTCACTTACTTTTCTGCAAACCTCGGTGCACTGAGATGTGACAGATGTTGGCTCTCCTTCTCCTTCCTTCCCGCCATGCTCCGCTACGGAAGATGGGTTGTTGAGTTGGTGGAGTGTCAGCACCTCTGGATGTAGAGATGTTACGTGCTTGTCACTTTTGCACACTGCACATTTGATGGCCTCTTTACAGTCCTTGGCTAGGTGAGTCGTGGAATCGCAGCACCTGAAGCAGACTCCAAATTCTCTGAGTAACTTCTTGCGTTCCTCTAGGGACTTCATCCTGAACCCAAAGCATCTGTTAAGTGGGTGTGGCTTCTTATATATGGGACATTCCCTGTTTGGGTCCCTTGGTTTCTCGTCTCCGGCAACCGACTGATCGGGAGTAGTTTGGGTCATGGGAGACACGTCCATCCTGTGGACCAAGATGGGTGTTTGAGTGTTACCGTATCTCGCCACTGGTCTCTCATTCCTCAGGCTGCTAGCACTGTGTGTGGTTTATGCACCCAAGATGAAACTGGGATCGTTCCTTGTCCTTGCCGCTTTGCGGATGAAGCTCAAGAAGAATGAGAAGGGAGGGAAGGTGACTTGCTTCTCCCTTTTTTAGTTGGAGCCTTTTGAAATCCATCTTTCTTGGAGGTTGTAGGGTAGCTTCTCCAAAATGGGTCTCACTCCGGGAGCTGAGTCTAGTACGTTGAGACCTGTTAAGGAATGGTCTTTCCTTGCAAACTCCAGCTCTTGCAGCAGGTCCCCGAGCTCTCGTAACTTCGAGTAGTCTTTAGCTGTGATCCTGGGAAAGCTGTCGACACTCTTGAAGAGCGAATCTTCGACTGCTTCGGGGCTACCGTAGCACTCTTCTAGCCTTTCCCATACTAGGTCGAGACCTACTTGGGGGTGGTTCGCGGTTGCCATCCGATGTCTCTTCGCATGCTCCCTGGATTCGTTTCCCAGCAATTTGGATAGCAGGTTGAGCTCTTCCCTTGCTGAGAAGCCCAGGCTCTTGATTTTGTCCTTGAACGTGAACTTCCACATCCGGTAGTTCTCAGGATGGTCGTCAAAGTTGGTGAGACCTATTTGCACCATGTCGCGTTCTGAGGTAGTTGCTGGGAGGATCCTTGCGGTCACCTCTTCCTTGGTCTGGACGCGTGATGACTGCTGGTCGGTGTGAGGGGCTGTGTTTTCCCATGTGGGTGTACCTGGATTGCAAGCCTGTTGTAGTGCATCCGTGTGTGCGCTGGCGTGTGGGTCACTGTTGCGGCTGTGGCTATCCCAGGTAGTGTGTACCCTTAAAGGAACTTCTCCACGTGAACCTAGCAAGTCTTCGGTGTCTGTGAAGTCACTCCCTTCGTGTTGAGATGGTGTGCTAATGTTTACACTGAAGAGGCTCCTTACGTAGTCTTCAGTGCGTTGGGCTGGATCCTCTGAGGCTTTCCATCTGTACGGTTGCTCCCCGCCATCCTGTTGCGCGGCTGCTTCTAAGACTTCGGCTTGGGCTATGGCAGCAGCAGCTTCCCTTTCTTGATTTAGGGCCTCTAGGTTAACATCCACCTCTGTCTTTTTCCATGCAGTGGCTGCAGCGGCGGTGGCAGCGGCTGTCTGCTCCTCCTCTTCTATGCAGGCCCTTTCTAGTTTCATGGCAGCCTCTTTCTGAGCGTATGCGGCCCAGACATGTGCGGCCTCTGTGGTGGCTCGCTCCTTGGTGGCGTTTGCACTTGCGCTAGACACGTGAGATTGCGCTGATCTTGCTGACCTTGACATGTGTCTGGATGTGCTGGAGCGCTGCGATGCGGTCTCCAGGAGGTGCTCTTTTCTCTCTCTTTGGGCATCCGTGAGGGCGGTTCGCATGCCGCTGTCACGTGTCAAGTCAATATTATGCTGTAAGTCCCTTTCTTGCAGGCTTTCGCCGGTGTTAGCCCTGGCCAAGTAAGTGACGTATGCCTCTGACAGCTCTTGGTAACATGAGTGATCTATCTTTAATTGTGTTATTGCCTGCTCGATCTGTTGTATGGAATTGCCAGCGCCGGCGACATTGCTTATACCAAGTGAAGTGAAGTGAGACTATTCTAACTGTCAGCAAGTACAGGGGGTAGGAATAGCCCACTCTCAGCTAGGAGAATAGGAGATTGCAGGCAACAAACACTGACTAGGGCTGGGTAAACAACATGTAACAATAATGTTGCCTTTTCACATGCAGCTAGCTGCTGGGACAGGGAAAATAGCAGGCAGCTAAACTAGGGAGACATGAATCCTATGAGCTGCAAAGGGAGACAGAGAAATGTAAAATCCTGTTCCACGACAGGAGGTGTAGGATAGCTTTGGCGTCGATTCTGGCTACTACATTGAAGATTTGTATTGGGATATATGAGAAATTCCGGATACTAAAGCTTGCTGGTTGGTAAAATGCTGGATAACACACATTTTACTGTATTATAATTTTCAAGCAACAACAATGTCTTCGCTGGCCTTGCCTGGATCTATCCAATTGTAGCTAATTAGTAAAGTATCTAAAAAAAGATATACTGATTATTTTTAGACTTTTATAGCATCATCAGCCATTTTTTATAACCTAATTTCATTTTCTGTTGATTTCTGCTGTTTACTTATAGAGTTTTATCATCCTTTACTGATAGTCTGTTCTTTATTGCTCCAGTATGATTGCAAAGAGTTTAAGCATTGTGCAATAATATACATAAATATTTGAACAGTAAAGGAAAGTCTATCACTTGTGGACTGTAGAAATAATACATTTAAACAAATAATACCACTAGAGGGACCTTGATTTTAAGTATACCTCTACAGGGATCACAATCCATAGATATACTGCTTAATGTATAATAAAAAAAACTACAATGATTAGATATGGACATATTTGGATTTCACTAATCCGAATATCCCCACCTCCCACTACACACAAACACACAAACACACACACACCCTTCCCTCAACTCCTGTAGTTTGGATTTGTTTGAACGGAGGCTCAGATTTGCTTACCTAGGCTGGAACTGAAAACCCTGCATTAACTCACTTTTGGTTTGCACACACACACACAGTATATGTACATTATCTCTCTCTCTCTCTCTCTCTCTCTCTCTCTCTCTCTCTCTCTCTCTCTCTCTCACGTGACTTCATCAGGGGGTGACATCTCTCCGTTACGCATCGTTTTATAAGCCTACGCACAATCTATCAAAATGTTAAACACAATTAGTATGTTAATACTATATTATATATATATATATATTTATATACAGTGTTCGACAATCCTATACATTTACACGCCCGGGGCGGGTGGATTTAATCGCCGGGCGAGTAAATATTGGCCCATGCAGAACACGTGTTTGTTTTTTTAAATTTCCCCCGCTCGCGCTGCTATTTTTCCCGCCCTCGCGCTGAAACAAAACAAAAAAAACCTCCCCCTACCTGCCAGTTGATTGGCGCGTGCCCCCAGGCTTTGTGGGCGCGCGGCCAGGCTCTATATGAGCCCGCCCCTAACGAACGGCCATTTTTTCTGCCAGGGGATCTGTTGGAGAGTACGAGAGTAAGTACTCTCCAATCCTCCATTCCCTCTGCTCCTTCCCTGCCTCCAGTTCCCCCTTACTCCCCACTTCCCCCCCCTGGAGATGGTAGCGTGGGCGTTCCCCCTTCTCTCCCCGGCACCCGCTTACCCCGGCTTCCCGTGCGGGACGGAGGTGTCCCCCTCTTCTCCGGCTCCCCCCCCCACACTGTCTCTCTCCCCCTCACTCTCTCTCCCCCTCACTCTCTCTCTCTCCCACCCCCACTCTCTCTCTCTCCCCCCCACTCTCTCTCTCCCCCCCACTCTATCTCTCTCACCCCCCACTCTCTCTCTCCCCACCACTCTCTCTCTCCCCCCACTC
Source organism: Ascaphus truei (assembly GCF_040206685.1). Taxonomy (NCBI): domain Eukaryota; kingdom Metazoa; phylum Chordata; class Amphibia; order Anura; family Ascaphidae; genus Ascaphus; species Ascaphus truei. Next base: position 95,789,196 of record NC_134486.1, on the reverse strand, counting down.
TCTCCCCCACTCTCTCTCTCTCCCCCCCCACTCTCTCTCTCCCCCCACTCTCTCTCTCTCCCCCCCCCCACTCTCTCTCTCTCCCCCCCACTCTCTCTCCCCCCTCTCTCTCTCTCCCCCCCACTCTCTCTCTCTCCCCCCTCACTCTCTCTCTCTCCCCCCCCACTCTCTCTTTCTTCCCCCCCCCCACACTCTGGATCTCTTATTTACCCTATATATCTTACTTGCCCTATACTACACCGAAATAACCTATACTGCTGTCTTCCAGATCTGACTCAAGCTTCACACGGAAGACATCGGAATCCCCCTAACCCAGAAGACAGGTAGGGAACACCTTCCCTCCAATGTATAACATTGCGGGAATGAGGGTACCTGGACATTGAGGGACTGCAGATCAGGTAAGATCCCAGGCGGGATTGCTGCTTTAGATATTATGAAGCGGGGGCATACAGACACTGGTTAAGAGGTTCAGGAAACTAGTCATTCACACCTGGCTTTTATTTCTAGATCTGATATTTACACACACACACACACGTAAGAAGGCCTAATTGTAGTATAATGTAATACAATAAATACATTTATGTCAAAAATGAATGTTGTTCTGACTAGGAATTTATTAAATGTATTTTATTTATATATTTTATTGTAAAGCGGGGTTGGGGACGGGACTAGGGTTGGGGGCGGGACTAGGGGCGGGGTTGGGGGTGGGACTAGGTGGCGAGTAGATTTTTTGGTTGGGCGAGTAGGTTTTTGGGTGATTTGTCGAACACTGTACAGGCATACCCCGCATTAACGTACGCAATGGGACCAGAGCATGTATGTAAAGCGAAAATGTACTTAAAGTGAAGCACTACCTTTTCCCCACTTATCGATGCATGTACTGTACTGCAATCATCATATACGTGCATAACTGATGTAAATAAGACATGTGTAACAGGCTCTATAGTCTCCCCGCTTGCGCACAGCTTCGGTACAGGGTATTGCTGTTCAGGACGTGCTGACAGGCGCATGCATGAGCTGCCATTTGCCTATTGAGCGATGTGTACTTACTCGCGAGTGTACTTAAAGTGAGTGTCCTTAAAACGGGGTATGCCTGTATATATATATATATATATATATATATATATATATATATATATACAGTGTTCGACAAACCTATACATTTGCTCACCCAGGGCGAGTTGATTTAACCCCCGGGCGAGTAAATATTGGCCCAAGCAGCACACGTTTGGTACTAGGTGGCGAGTAGATTTTTTTGTGTGGCGAGTAGATTTTTTGGTGATTTGTCAACCACTGTATATATATATAGATAGATTCCTTACCGAGTAGATCCAGGATCCCAAGATCATGAGGCAAGAAGGAGACAGCACACTCAAAGGTACAAAAAACAGCGTGTATTCAGTAGAAAAACCGGCACAAAGAGTAAGTATATATAGTGTGTGTGTGTGTGTGTGTGTGTGTGTGTGTGTGTGTGTGTGTGTGTGTGTGTGTGTGTGTGTGTGTGTGTGTGTGTGTGTGTGTGTGTGTGTGTGTGTGTGTGTGTGTGTGTGTGTGTGTGTGTGTGTGTGTGTGTGTGTGTGTGTTAAAGTGGAATTCTGTTTTGTAAATATAACTATTTATTGTTTTTAGTGTTATTAATCTCTCTCTATCAGAGCACAGGAGTAGAAAGAAATAATGTATTTTGTCCAACAAGCAAGCATTAGCCCAAATGTTAATGTTTGCTTGTTGAAAAAAAAACATACAGGATCAGCACTCAAAAAGTAAATCAAAGGAAATGAAAAACTGGCATTTTCCTTTTGGCCTTGAAACGTTGCTCTATTGTGCACATACATACAGAATAGTAGTGTGTCTGCTAACTTTTCCTTTCCTTGTATGTACTGATATTTTTTCTGTATTGCTGATTAATTAGATACATTTAAGAAGAAAATTGAGAGAACAAAAGGAAAACATAAGTCATTTTCTTTGATTTACTTTTTGAGGGCTGATCAGTATGGTTTTTGTATTGCTGTACACATATATAGCGGTATAGATGCAGGATCATAGCACCTCCAGCTGAATTATTGTAGACAAGGTGAGTGCCAGTTCATTCTATTTTTTTTTAATGTTTACTTGTTAGACAGAATACATTATTTATTTCTTCTCCTGTGTTGGTATCTTTGAACACTGCCTTGATCATATTGACTATCATTACCTATCCATTACCGTGCATCACGATTGCCTTTTTAGGCACTTTGTTCTCTCCGCCTCTCCTCATCTCCCCCTCTCCCCCTCCTCCTTTCTCCCTCGCCTCAAAACACAGGATCAATTGAGCATAAATATTATTTTTGTTGGTATTCATAAAGGGTAATAATGATATTTTCTTCTATTTAATACAGTGCTACTGGAGTAAAAGCTGCTCTTTTCACATTGTCCTTCCTCGATAGCACAGTTATTGCTATCGTCGTTTGGCGAGGATCGCTTAAATAATTCCACTTGACGAACATAAATGTGTTTTCTTTTCTGACTTAAAGACCTGAGCAGTTTTAATTAGTTTACTTGGTCTTTGCATTTGGACTCCAAATGTTTCTGGTACAAAGAACAGTCTGCCTTGTGTCTCTTTTTAACACTGTCTGTGAATAGTTTAAAATCAGGGTGAAAGACATCAGACTTAGAAAGTAGGATCTCCAGGAAGCAAAAATGGAGGCAAACAGAGGAGCTAATTTAGCTAGGCATAGCTGGTGTTGTTTGTGGTTGTCCCTAACAGCAGTGCTGACTCCGAGCACCTGTGTTTGCTTACTAGCTTTCCCCAATCTGCTAGAAAATGGCCTGAGCATGTCACATGGCAGCGAGATAGTCCAAGCACCATGGGAATACAAAAGCCTGGGCTTTTAGCAGAGTTAATCATTAATGCGCCTTTTCTTTGTCCCATTCAGGAGTGCTGACAAGCTCTTTGATATTTCATATTTGCCATCAGGTCAGTTGCAGTCATAACCAGGTACTAATGAACACATTGACTCATAGCTCCCAGTTTCATTACCTGCATATACTCAATGTGCAGGCTATCGATTTTAATTTCACCTGGCTTCAACTCTCCTTTATGTTTTTGAAATATTGATGTAGTTCTCCAGTGCTTATATTTAGGGGAAATGCTACCTCTTTATTGCCAAGCAATTTTTCTCCCTCTGCTTCAAACAATTGCTCACTATTAAAATGACAGTGTTAAAAACGTGTTAAATTTTTTTTTTTTTAACAATAGCAAACATGATTGAATAGTGATATGTGGATTAGTACTAGTTATACTTTCTCTGATGCAATGGAATATCAATTAATATACAAAACGGCATTCCATGCACGTGGGTTTATCTGGTTTATTTTACTGACCAAGGAAGGTACAAGTGTCCTGCAGACTCTAGTATTAAGGAAAATCCTTTAAGAAGTTTAAAGACCATGAGCGTAATCTGGAGCCGCTAGTAAAGGTGCTGTATAAAAATGACATCTGTTACAGTAAACGAAAACTTCAGATACTTGTCTCTTTTGCTCTGTGTATATTAGTGCACAGTTTAACTCTCCATCTGAATTAGGCAGATGGCTATTTTTATGCTATTGCATTGGACATGCATTCAAAATAAATGTGTTCCTAGTTTGTACTAGCAGCAAGAAATACAAAGTAAAATGTTGCACAAATGTACACACCAATACAAATATTAGTTTTGAGATGACAAATTATGCACATCCGACACATGTATATTACACATAGTTTATATGGTCACATGTTTGCTTTTATGACATCCACATTTTGAAGATATGATATAAATAAATGGCAGCAGAGTTTGGGGAGTGCAGATTATCAGCAAATATGAAATGTAAAAAACATAAAAACACAAATAGTGCAGATAGTTTAAATAATGGGGGTATAGAAGCTTGAAGTAGTCCTTTAGGATGTACACTCAAATTCCGAAATAGGAAATAAAGCAATTCCAAAACTGTGTTTGGTGCCTATATGTACTGTAGATATTGTCAACTCCTATGGTGGTGGTCTGGTCGGACAATCCTCAGTTTTGTGATGTTCTCAAAAAAAGATGGAAAATACCTTAGTATGATCTGTATGTTCACAAATTTATAACATAAAGTATAAAATCACACTTACATACAAGCGTGACAAAACGGCATGTAGGACTAAAGTTGTGATCAGTATCTCTGATTACTGCTGCTCTGTGCTGTCCCTCGTGGTGCTTGCTCCGTGTTCCAGCGTCTCTCCGGCTTGTGATGCTTCCGGTCTCCCGTTTACGTCACTTCCGGCAGTTGGAATGCAGTGGATTTCACTGAATGGTCAGCACTGGACATCAGCACGACAGAGCAGGAAATGGCAATACTGGTGACTCAACGCGTTTCGCATGTGTTCGGCTTCATCAGGAGTCATACTTTTTACATCTGATGACCCTTCCTAAATAGCCCTTTCTTTGTTCCTATTGGTCGTAAAGTTATTTTGCCAGTGTGTAAAATACAGAGCATAAATAAACCTTATTTATTAAAAAAAAGATATATTGTCCGTTTGATATGTCAATGTACTAATAAAAAACATGAATATATCCTATAATTTAGGCATACTAATAAAAGGTTGGGGACTTTAATTAGGGACAAAAAACAATTATTAATAATAAAAAATATAATTGGTATTGATGATTTTAGCAAAAATTGAGGAGAATACCAAATATCATTAATCCAATGCTAATAAATAAGTATATGGTATATTGAATTGTGGTGTTGGATAGATACAAAAACAGAACCAGATAGACTGGTAGACGGGAAACCGGGAATGATAAAGTGTAAATGCGTGGGTTCATAATAGTTGAAGTAGAAATGATTTTGAAATGTTAAAAATTTGTAAATGTACATTATATGTACATTATAAAATAGTATAAAAATGTATATAAAATAGTACAAAAAATTGTATAAAAAGTTATTATGAAAAAATAGAATCAAAAATGAATATAAAATTGATAGATCAAATGGAAATAAAACTTAAAATATTACTTAGAATATTTTCATAAAGTCAGAATTTAATGAGATTGGACAAAACATTCTCAATCCCCCCAAAAAGCAACATATATAATTGATAATAATTAAACATCTCCAATAGTTAATTAGGCATCATTTGTAGTAAATGAATAAATGAATGAATCAACAAACATGTTGAGGACGTGAAAAAAGGACATGGAAAAAAGAAGAGAAGAGATCAAAATTAGTGGACATAATTAAAATGCATAATAAACACCTTAAATGATATCCGAATAAAGTCTAAATAAAAGCCCCAATATCAATATCGATATTAAGACCCCCTGGGTGCATCGTTTTTTGCCGATGGATCAAGAATGTCTCCCGTTTTGATAAATCTATCACCCTATTTCCTCCTCTCCAATGAGCTGCAACATGTTCAATGCCCTTATATAAGAGTCCTTTAGGATTAGACTCATTGCATGTGAGATACAGTTTTGAGATGATAAGTTATGCACATCCGACACATGTATATTACACATGGTTTATATGGTCACATGTTTACTTTTATAACATCAACATTTGAAGCTACAGATGCAGCGGCTGTTATTCAAACATTTATCTGAGTACATTTTGCGTTGTGCCACGTGTAGGTTGAGATATATTCACAAGTTTTGCCTGGACAGACATAATAGCACATGGGATTAACACAGCAGGGGTCCCTGCTGTGTGAGTCCTACCAGGGTCTGCCTCTCTGTAATAGACACACAGTAAGAGATAGGCTGAATCAGTCACTCTAACTGCGCACCTCTCACAGGCGATCATGGGGGTTTTATATCATTTTAAACATTACAGTAATGTAACAGGGGGTCTCCGGAGCTGAACCGCATTGATTTCAGGTCCGAGGACCCACTACTTCCTGAGATACAGGCCCTATTATGGGGTGCCGGTATCTCCTATGCATTGAAATGTCCCGATCATGTGACGCAAGACATTTACATGCATAGGAGTATTTCGGGAAACAGGGGGTCCCCGGACCTCAAATCAACCAGGTTCTGCTCCGGAGACCCCCGGCTACAATACACTAGTAATAACAATTTAAGAAAATATGTAATAACCACCAAAACACAACTCACCCCCTGTACCCATCATAAAACCATATTTGAATTTTTTACACACAGGACTAATAACATGGGTCAGTGAGGGTCCCTGGGTCGTCCCGATGGGTGTCCACAGGCCCACAGTGCACCCTGGGGAGTACCCACGGGTGTCTGGGGGCCCTTGAGTGGTCCACGCTAGGCTCCGTGGGCCTCCAGGTGGTCCCCGCAGACCCCAATGGGATCTACGGGTAGTCCCTGCAGGTGTCTGGGGGTGCCTGGGTCATCCCCATGGGTGTCTGAGTGGTACCCACGGGGGTCTGGGGGCCCTCTTGTGGTTCCCAAGGGGGTCTTGGGGCCCTCAGGTGATCCCAATGGGTCCCTGGGGGCCTCATAGGGGTCCCCAGTTCTCCTCACAATTTTTCATGGGTCCTCAGGTGGTCCCTGTGAGTCTGGGGGTCCTCGGGTGGTCCCCGTGGGCGTCCGGGGGTCTTCAGGTGGTCCCCATGGGTCCCTGCTGGCCTGCGGTACAATTCCTATATTGAAAAAAAATAAACATGGCGTACATTTCAATAAATACACCTCTGTGCCCCCACATAAAATCGATATTTATATTTATAGACACAGGATTAATACCACAGGCCAGCGGGGGTCCCCGGGTTGTCCCCATCTGTGTCCGCAGGCCTCACAGTGCACCCCGGGGTAACCACGGGTGTCTGGGGGCCCTCGGGTGGACCCCACTAGGCTCCATGGGCCAGGTGATACCTGTGGGCACCAATGGGGTCCACGGGTGGTCCCTGTGGCTGTCTGGGGATCCCCGGGTTTTCCCCAGTGGTGTCTGATGGCCCTCAGGTTGTTCCAACGGGTGTCTGCAGTACCATTCCTGTATGTTAAAGAAATGTGGGGCCCCCGGTTCTTCCCCGCAAGTGTTCGTGGGTCCTCAGGTGGTCCCCGTGGTGTCCAGAGGTCCTCGGGTTGTCCCCATGAGTCCCCACTGGCCTGCAGTACCATTCCTATATTTACAAAAAATAGACAGGGCCTACAGTTCAATAAATACACCTCCCCCCTACAAACACATTCAGTACAGTAATGGGCAAACTAATTATTATCCAGAGATTATTTGCCCATTATTAAACACAACATTAGCCAGCCAGCATAAATAAATATGAAAGGCGTCCTCGTCAGCATACTTCAGGACCATGTCCTCCGTTGCCAGAAAGCATACATAGCAAAGTACAATCTAATGGCCCCTAGCCCCTTAATCACCTTAGCAGTTAATAACCGCTATAGTAATTAAGGGGTTAACCCAACCTGACCCCTTACCCACCCGGGAGGCCTAACCACCCATCCCGGACCCACTATACCCACCCTGTACCCATTGATTGTTATAGTAGTACACCATGTGAAGAAACATACAAACCGGCGCCTTAAAGTCCAAATAAATATCCAAATAGACTGATGAATATGACCACATGGAATCCTTGTAGGGGGATGGATCTTATAGATCTAAAGCCAGCTTGTAACTTTCCGTAGATGGCACCACGTACATGTAAAATAAAGCACAAAGAATAATCATGATGTATACTGCTACTAATACAATATATAACAATCAACAGACAAACACACAAAACACTAGACAAATACTTAACATACAATACAAACAAACACAGGCTAATGAAAACAATTAATTTGATTTAACAAAATGTAATATCAATAAAAATTCATAAATAAAAAGGAGAAGGCTTCTTGTAGGCAATGTTACAGGGTACCTGCAACCACACACACGTGGGTTCCCTTGATAAGGCTTATTTATTGAGCCTTAAAACATACAGCACACAAAAACAAAATAGCTTCTCATCAACAGACAAAAAGAAAATAGCTTCTCCTTCAGCAGACAAAACAAAATAACTTCTTTTTAGCAGACAAAACAAAATAGCTTCTCTTCAACTTAGAAAACAAGGCAGCTTCTCTTTTGCATGCAGGACACAGACAGTTCATCACATATGTACTTTGCAACACAGACCTTATAGCAGTAATCTCTTCAGTATTTTTAGTCCTGTCTCCTGACCAGCTAGCTTACATGTGTGTGTAGCCTGTGGGTTTTAAACACCTTGATTATACAGCTGCGGTCAGACTAATTAAGCAGCCCTTCTCCACTGAAAGTTAACCTCGTCACTGCATCACTGCAAACTTAGACATATGTTTGCCAGGTATATGGCTGGTGACATTCATTCACCCTGTCACATTCCTCCCCTGTTAGTGTGTGGCTGGGGCTACGCACGGCTGAAGCCTGACCCTCCACCCCTTCTCTAGAAAAGAAGTCAGCATTTGCATTCTCTTTTCCAGGCCTGTGCTGAATCTCAAATGAGAAGGGTTGGAGGGCCATATACCACCTGGTAAATCTAGCATTGGAGTCCTTCATACTATTTAACCACTTAAATGGAGCATGGTCGTCACCAGAGTAAAATGGACTCCTGCAAGGTAATGCCTCAAAGCCTCGATTGCTCACTTTACTGCGAGGCACTCCTTCTCAATCACTGAGTAGTTTTTTTTCCCTCAGGAACAATTTCCTACTCAGAAAAAGTATCGGATGTTCCACTCCCTCAAACTGTTGTGACAACACTGCCCTTAGCCCTATCTCTGATGCATCCGTTTGCACTACAAAAGGCCTGTTGAAGTCTGGGCTTCTAAGGACGGGACCCTCTGATAGACACCTTTTTATGTCCTCAAAGGCTCTCTGACACTCCCTTGACCATACCGCTTGTGTAGGGGCACACTTTTTTGTGAAGTCCGTTAATGGGGCTGCAACTTCCGAGTAGTTGGGGATGAACCGCCGATAGTACCCTGCTAAACCCAACAGAGAGCGTACCTGCGTTTTTGTTTGGGGGATCTGAACTTCTTTCAGGGCAACTACCTTGTCGGCTAGTGGCCTTACTTTTCCACCTCCCACTGCATACCCTAAGTATTTGGTTTCTGCCTTACCTAAGGCACATTTCTTAGGGTTGGCTGTGAGCCCTGCCTCTCAGAGATATGAAGACCGCTTTCAGCCTTTTTAGATGGGCCCGCCAGTGTTTACTATAAATTACAATGTCATCTAGGTAGGCTGCGGCATACATCCTATGGGGTCTCAGCACTTTATCCATGAGTCTCTGAAATGTGGCTGGGGCTCCATGCAGTCCAAATGGCATTGTCACAAACTGGTATAAACCCATGTGGCAAAGGTTGTTTTGCATTTGGACTTTTCCTCTAACGGTATTTGCCAGTATCCTTTTGTTAAGTCCAGCTTGGATATATATTCCGCGTTACCAAGGGCGTCAATTAACTTGTCCACCCTTGGCATCGGATATACATCAAACTTGGATACCGCATTGACCTTTCGGAGGTCCACACAAAACCTTACCTTCCCATCGGGTTTAGGGATCATAACCAGTGGACTACACCACTCACTGCATGATTCCTCAATCACTCCTAAGTGTAACATTTCTTGTACCTCCTTCTCTACCAGGGCCCTACGACTTTCAGGCAACCTATAAGGATGGGAACGTACTTTTACCCCAGGTGCTGTCTCGATCATATGTGATATTAAGTTAGTTTGCCATGGCAAATCAGAAAAAACATCATGGAATTGTGTAATTATTTCTAACAAGTCCCCTTTTTGTTCAGAGGACAACTGTTTACCCATTGGGATTTTATCATCACCCACGATGTTCTCCCGTGGGGGCTGAGGACCCAAGTCCATTTCCTCCTCCACCGGGTGGATTAAAAGAGCACACTGCATCTTCCAGGGTTTCAGCAGGTTCACAAGGTAAATTTGTTTACCCTTCCTGGACCCTGGTTGAGTGATCTCGTAATCCACATCACCCGTGCGGCGGAGTACTTTGAATGGGCCCTGCCATTTGGCCAGCAGTTTACTCTCGCAACTGGGTAATAATAACATCACCTGGTCTCCCGGGTGAAACACTCTCATGCAAGCATTTTGATTGTAATGTCTCTCCTGACTGTCCTGGGCTGATCTAAGATTCTCCCTAGCAAAATGGCCCACCACATCTAGGCGCTTCCTATGGTCTAGTACATATTGCAGGGTATTCTTAGAAGGGGACCGCTGTACCTCCCAGGTCTCCTTTAGGAGGTCTAGGATACGGCCATACAGCAGTTCAAATGGAGAGAATCCCGTGGAGGCCTGGGGAACTTCCCGTACTGCAAACAGCAGAAAAGGGAGAAGTTCATCCCAAGCTCTCTTCTCTGAATCTACAAACTTTCTCAGCATCCCTTTTAGAGTTCGGTGAAATCTTTCCACCAATCCGTCAGTCTGTGGATGGTAGACCGATGTCCGAACCGACTTGACCTCTAATAATTTTAAGACATCCTGCATCAGTTTAGCCATAAAATTTGTTCCTTGGTCTGTCAACATAACCTGGGGAAGACCAACCCTTGAGAACAGCTCTAACAACTTGTTGGCTACTTGCTTCGCTGTTGCTGTCTTCAGGGAAACGCCTCAGGATATCTTGTCACATAGTCAACTATTACAAGAATATACCTGTGTCCTTTTCGCAGAAGGTTCTAGAGGTCCTACCAAGTCTACCTAAATCCTCTCAAAGGGAACTGACACCAAGGGTATTGGAACCAGAGCGGCTTGTTTTTGTCCCTTCGGACTAATTAGCTGGCACTCAGGACATGCCATACATAACTTAGCAATATCACTATGCATCCCTGGTCAATAGAATCGGGATGAAATATGGTCCAATGTTTTATCCCTACCAAGGTGACCACCCCAAGGGACAGTATGGGCTAGAGTGAACACATATTTAACAAACGCCTTGGGAACCAATATCTGTCTGGTGACCTCCCCTATTTGTGTCTGCCTATTCACCCTATACAGTATATCATTTGATAATTCAAAATGGGGGAATACTATCACTTTATCATATTGTCTGGCCAGGACTGGGTCTTCCCTTTGCCTCTGGCGAAAATCAGGGAGGTACAGGTCTGGCAACTCTCCTCCTTCTGACCATCCCTAGCCATCACTTGTGACTTCTGGCTACTAGTATGGTCACCTGGAGACCCAGATTTCTGCAACCAGTCCTGTTTATCAGAGCGTCTTTGCTTCCAAGTCTTTTGCACCCGGTGTCTACTAGGGAAAAGGTCTGCCGAGAAGGGGAACAGTTTACCAGGGTTCTCCTGAGCCATAGGATAAGGCTCCTCGTGAGAGACTGGAGCCATTAGGTCTGAAAAGAAAGGCCAGTCCCGGCCGAGCACAACGGGGGCAGGGAGACAAGGAGCGACTCCTACTTCGAGGTAGGCCTCCTGACCTTTTACCTGTAGCCGGATTTTGGCCGTCGGATACCGTTTTATATCGCCGTGTATACATTTTATACTCCATGGGGAGTCTAAAGAACACACATTAGGTGGTAACAGTTCCTGGAAGACCAGAGTTTTCCCAGAGCCTGAATCTACAAGGGCCTGGACGTTTTCTCCCCCAAGCTGGGCTTTAAGTAGCCAGAGTTTGTAATTTTCTCAAGTGAAGGCCGAGGCGAAGGTCCTGCTGAAGGAACAATCCATCTGTGGACAGTCCACATGCCGGTGGCCTTGTTCTCCGCTGGCGGAACATGGAGAGAGTTCCCTCGCAAAGGAGGGTGCCGCGGATAGCGCTCCGCTGGACCGTATACTGGAGACCCGGTATCTGGTGGGTCCTGTGGGCGACGTCCTTGGTAGTTCCTCTCATTTGGTGACCAGCTGACCTCAGGAAGGGGATGAGGGTCTCGGGGGTGCCCGGCGTTTTGACTTCTTCCTTGTTGGAAGGACTGCTCCTTTCGTGGCACTTGGTGGTTGCGTATGGAGGGGCCATAGTTTCCCCGTTGTTCCAATCTCCCTTTTTGGGTATCCGCAAGTGCTGGTGAAGTTGGATCCGTCAGGTCCAGGGCACTCACCTGATCCTCGGCCCCAAAGAAGTTCTAAACGAGTCGGACCGCCAAAGCTAGGGTTTCAGCAGCATGGCGTTTTACCCACAAGGGTGCGGAAGGGGGTATTATCTGTAGGAATTGTTCAAAAACCACCTGCTCATGAATTGCCTCCTTAGTGCGCTCCTCGGTTTGTATCCAGCACGTACACAAGTCCAATAACCGCTGAGCGAGGACCAGGGGTCTCATCTTAGCGGTGTACTTCAGGTTCCGGAACTGCTGCCGGTAGATCTCTGGGGTCAGACCTAAGCGTCCAGTATGGCGGCTTTTACTTGTAGGAAGCCCATTACCTGATCTGCTGGGAGGCCCTGATATGAGGCCTGGGCTTCTCCTATGAGGAGCGGGGCCAAAGCAGTTGCCCAGCGATCTGCAGCCTAGCCCTGAGCTTCGGCAACCCTTTCAAATGCCAATAGAAAAGCCTCTGGATCCTCGTTCGGAGCTATTTTCCTCAGGAGTACCGGGGGTTTGTTTGCAAGTTCTGGACTGGCAGACCTCTGGAATTTGGTCAGCAGCTTGGCCATCCGCTCCTCCTGTGCTGCCTGCTGCTGGGTTAGGAGCTGGGTTTGCTGCTGCAATAGTCTTTCATCGCTCTCTGCTTGTAGCCGGGCCTGCTCCTGCATTAACTGTCCCTGCTGTCTAGTCTGCTCGCACAGAAACTCTTTTAAAAGTCTTCAATTTTTCTCAATTTTGTGTGTGTGTTTGGCCCTTCAACTGCAGGGGCCTCTCAAAATCCCGGCACTTCTGACACCCTATGTTATAGGGTACATGCAACCACACACGTGGGTCCCTTGATAAGGCTTATTTATTGAGCCTTAAAACATACAGAACACAAAAACAAAATAGCTTCTCATCAACAGACAAAAAGAAAATAGCTTCTCCTTCAGCAGACAAAACAAAATAGCTTCTTTTTAGCAGACAAAACAAAATAGCTTCTCTTTAGCAGACAAAACAAAATAGCTTCTCTTCAGCTTAGAAAACAAGGCAGCTTCTCTTTTGCATGCAGGACACAGACAGTTCATCACATATGTACTTTGCAACACAGACCTTATAGCATTAATCTCTTCAGTATTTTCAGTCCTGTCTCCTGACCAGCTAACTTACGTGTGAGTGTAGCCTGGGGGTTTTAAACACCTTGATTATGTAGCTGGGGTCAGACTAATTAAGCAGCCCTTCTCCACTGAAAGTTAACCTTGTCACTGCTGCACTGCCAACTTAGACATATGTTTGCCAGGTATATGGCTGGTGACGTTCATTCACCCTGTCACAGGCGATCTGGTGGTAAAACCAGAATCCTACTTACAGCACAGCAATGATAATATAATATGGGCATAAGCTACTATAGCAGTCAATGGTCACTCTAATACAAAAGCCTGACTATCCAAAACACACAATAATAAAACCTACAGTATACAACAAGCACCTAAACCCCCAAACTGTAAATTTAAAAGCAATAGGCAATCAATGACCTAAATAAAACCACTAGCCAACCAATCAATTAATTAAAGAAATACAGCCACAAGCCAATCAATTAAATAAATCACACCACTAGACAATCAATTAAAACATTCACACCACAAGCCAAACAATACATTTCATATATAAAAGCAGTAACCAACACATCAATTAATTAATGCATCCACTAGGCAACACATAAATTAAACCATTAGCCAACAAATTACATAATTAAATAAAACCACTAAACAATCTGTAAAAAAATACAAATCAAAACAAGCCATCACATTTAAACACAATTTAATCAAAACAATAAACATACATAGAAAATATAACAGTCAATAGAAGAAATGCATTTGCCAAAAAATGTATTGGCTATTACTGTATTCATCTGTACCCTAAACAGGTACAGATTAATACATTAGCAGTCAATGGGCATTGAAAAACATAAAAATAGAAAAATCCAATCCAAAAACCTGTAAAAATAAAAGTACATACATTCAATATTGATCTTACCTTTAGAAGCGTTGGCCCTTCGGATCACGGGAAATCAGCAAGCTCACCAACGGTGACATAACGAAACACAATCCGACGCCATACACGGTGAAGATCTGGACCAGGTAACAAAATTCTTCTTTCTTTCATCTGGTATCACCTTCTTCTTTCTTCCTATGTGACCATTTCTTTCTTTTCTTTATCTTCTTTATTTATCTTCTTTATTTATCTTCATCTGTTGATCCAACCCCATGTTAAATCTACGATGTTGACTCGTCGGCTTCTTGAGCTCAAATGAGCCATTACAGCCTTAAAAATGGCCTGTGATGTCACATTTGATTGGCAAATGGTTCTCACGACCTGTGATTAACAGTGAGAATCATGTGCCTTTTTTTAATATTTTTTTAAAGTGACGTCATGTAAAGGAAGTGAAGACAGCCAATCAGACTGGCTGTACTTCATTTCCCTTTAACATGACGTCATTAAATATAAAATAGCTGCCCTCACGTGGTACTTCATCCAATCAGATTGTGGGAACTATATCCCCAATCTGATTGGATGTAGTAGACCATGTGACTCCCTTTGGATGACGTCACATCCTTTCCCACAAATTACTCAGTCACATGTCTACTACAACCAATCGGGGGGACCACCAAGGACTCGCGGACAGCCATGGGAACCAGCCGAGGGCCCCCAGACCCCCATGGGAATTACCCTATGGCCCCCAGACACCCGTGGGGATGACCCGGGGACCCCCAGACACCCACGGAGACTACCTGTGGACCCCATTGGGGCCCGCAGGGACCACCTGGAGGATCACAGAGCCTAGTTGGGACCATTTGAGGGCCCCCAGACACCCACAGGTACCCCTCGAGGTGCACTGTGGGGCCTGCAGACAACTGTTGGGAACACTCGGGGACCCCCACCAGCCTGTGGTATTAATCCTGTGTGAAAAAAAAAATATGGTTTTATGTGTGGGTACAGGGGGTGGGTTGTGTTTTGGTGGTTATTACATATTTTAATTTAAATTGTATTACTAGCGTATTGTAGCAGGGGGTCTCCTGAGCAGAACCTGGTTGATTTGAGGTCCGGGACCCCCTGCTTCCTGAGATCCAGACCCCGTTATGGTGTGCCGGTATCTCCTATGCATGTAAATGTCTTGCGTCACTTGATCAGGACATTTTAATACATAGGAGATACTGGCACCCCATAACGGGGCCTGTATCTCGGGAAGTAGGGGGTCCCCGGACCTGAAATGAATGCGGTTCAGCTCCGGAGACCCCCTTCTACTTTACTGTAATAATTGGATATTGAGGTAGACCCTCAATTACTAGTGCTGCAAAGCATATAACCCACTTGTGAAAATAAATGCTGCATCCGGATCTATGATGATATTCTTTGTGGGGCTTTTAGCATTAACCCCTAGTTGGAACAAGATCTGGCTAGGAAAATAAGGGATGTCAGGGAAAGGTCCTGGGACCCTCCTAGACCCCTTAATGAATCTAGCAACGTGTGATCAATTGGACCTGGGGCAGCTCCCACAAATATAAATGAGATGTACTCACATCAGTCCATGACTGCTACCGGATCAGTGTGCTCGTTGCTGTGGGTAGATGCAGGCAGGAAAATCACCCTTACCGGAGGAGGGAGGGCGAATCAGCAGGCACCACTGTGCAGGGTGCACCTGCACAGTGGTGCCTACTGATTCGCCCTCCCTCTTCCGGTAAGGGTGATTTTCCTGCCTACTTTACTGTAATGTTTAAAATTAAATAAAACCCCTGCGATCACCTGTGAGAAGCGCGCAGTTAGAGTGATTGATTCAGCCTCTCTCTTACTGTGCGTCTATTACAGACATAACACCATACACAAATGAAATCCTCAGCGCATGGTATGGACAGACAACAGAATGGATTACCACTAAAGTTGACAAGAGTCCAATAGATATCCACAGTTGCTAAAAGTCTGGATATTTTCCATATAAAAGTACTGCTCCGGTGCTGTTCTCCTCAGCGATGTTATATCCTAATATCTAATACACCAGAGGAGAGGAAAACACACCATAGTGCAGTATGCAAATTCCAAAATCTTGTACCCTGTAGAACACAATATCAAATGCCTACTACAAAGTGGATAGGATCTGTGCGTTTGCCAACGTCTTCTCCCGCTGTTCCACGAACCCCACGTGTTCCAGTCTCTCTGGCTCTGTTTCTCTCCCAACACTCCCCACTACCAGAATTAATACCAAAATCCATTTTGAGATTTGTTCGATAAAGTGCCGCTGCATCTGTATGATATAAATCAAGTAAACAAATTTCCCATTCTGCATTATTTTTGCTGCAATCATCAAACAGTGCATCTAAAAACTATCAACTAATGAAACATTTCCCAGATACAAAACCAGAGCAAATAAAACTGCAGCATAAAGGCATACCCCGCATCAACGTACGCAATGGGTCCAGAGCATGTATGTAAAGCGAAAATATACTTAAAGTGCAGCATTAGCTTTTTTTCCACAAATCGATGCATGTACTGTACTGCAATCATCATATACGTGCATAACTGATGTAAATAATACATTTGTAACAGGCTCTATAGTCTCCCCGCTTGCGCACAGCTTCGGTACAAGTAGGGAGCTGGTATTGCTGCTCAGGACGCGCTGACAGGTGCATGTATGAGCTGCCATTTGCCTATTGGGTGATATGTCCTTACTCGCGAGTGTACTTAAAGTGAGGTTCCTTAAACCGGGTATGCCTTTATTTATCAAATGGAAAAATTCCATTGCTTTTCATTGGATTTCTTTTACTTTTTAAATCTGGAGCAAGGTCGTTGTACCAAGAATGCTGCTGCTTTACAGCCAGGATAATGGATAAATAGGCCAAAAATTTGGAATTACAGGGTATAAAATTGGACATGTTCAAAGGAAAATAAATACCATTGTTTTCAATAGAATTCTCTTTCTTTGATAGATCTTGAGCATTTTTGCCCATGACCTGTACTAATTTTGGACCAAGGAAACAATAAAATATAAGATAATTTTTTCCCAATTTAGAGCTCTGGCATAATCACAAAATAGCAGTCGCATTAAAATCCCTGTCGAAGCTCAACACAGCGAAACGTATAGGGTTGCTTGGTGGCACTGTGCTACTGTAGCTTGTAGGATTCATGAAAGACACGTGACGTGAGTCTGGGGGCCCTCGGGTGGTCCCCACTAGGCGCCGTGGGCCTCCAGATGGTCCCCGCGGGTCCCCGAGACGGTAACCCCTTTAGCGTTCTGCTTTAACCCGCATGTAGCAGAGACCCTCAATGTTAGCATTCGCATGTACCACTCCGTTCACTTCCGAATTGCATGGTTGTTGGTTGGTGTATTCAAACATCCCCACCTCAGCCTTGCGGTACCGTCCTGTTTGTGGTGGGCTCCCGTTACAGGAAAACTTTCGTGTCTCGACTAACACGAGCTGCCGTGAAGTTGAGGTCTACTTGCTCATGCAGAGAGGAGTCTCAACATTGCCCCACTCACAACACAGCTGTTTATTTCTCTGAGTACCAAGTGTCTCCACAGATCTGATTATCCAAGATCCCTGCTGACACAACTGTTCATGGTTCTTAAGTGATTTTATTTACCTTTTAAGTTCTTACAGATGCAGCGGCCATTATTCAAACACTTCACGCGTTGTATACCTCGGAATACCCATGTCATGGCACGGGATTTCTTCCAACCATAGCGCATTAAGACGCGAGTGCAAGCGAGTGCATAAAATGGCATTTTAGTGTTCTGGTTTTTAAACACCTGAAAATGACACAGTAGCACAGTAGCACAGTTCTGTACATACTACAATTAATTCATTTCATTGCATTTAATTGCACACAATCCATGAAATTCAAACAAAGCAACCGCGATAAACACGTGTGCCTGGGGCGATTGACCGCGTTAATGCCGCGTGGAGTACAGAAGCGCACACGAAAACGGCTCTATGATTTGTTCGAATAATGGCCGCTGCATCTGTAAATATCTAAGTCACAGCACAGGCAATTATCTACACTCTAGATCTCTGCCAATTTGCTTGTTTATACTGGCTCAATTGTAATTACTGATCTTTCAGATCTCTATACATACACTGTGGTCATTATCTAATCCACAGTACACTGCATTCACTTGTCATCTAGTGTGCACCTATTAGATACTCTGGCCAGCTGTTGGCATTTTATCATGGTTTTTATCACCATTCCCCCTTACACCATTCCCTGGTAGTTGATTTCATATAGACAACAGCAATGCACAGTGATACATTTATTACACTGCATCAAGCATTGTTTCGCATCAGGGACCACAACACCCCCATTGGATTCACAATTCGCTATCTAATTGTTTATTTTAAAGCCCTGAATTTTATTGTTGGTTCACATTAAAATTGTTTTTAAATCATTCACAAATCATCCTTTATAGTGAGAGAGTGCTATGTCATTTGGGGTTCTTTTCTTCACAGTTGAGGACCAAAGATTCAAAGTTATGTGGGGAAGATCATGTGACCAGGCAGTCACTAGATACAATTAGTGCACTGCTAGAGAGAGGGCAGGGCTCAAAAAGAGGTGTGCCAGAGCCCGTTTCAGAAGAGGGAGGGGATGTGACTTTGTAAATGGTTGCTATAGAAACAAAAAATGCTCATTAAATTATTATACATTAAAAAAGCTATTTAGCGTTGTTTTAAAAAGAAAATGCTACAAGTATTTTCTCATAGTACAGAACTAATTTATTTTAAAAAAACACTTAAGTTATTGCTTGGTCTGCAACTTTAAAGACTAAGATAGCCAGCAAAGTTGCTCGGTCAATAAACAATATAGAGCCTGGGACATATCCCCGGCTTGCACCTCTATTTTCCGTTAACCGGCAAGGCCACTTGGCTCAAACACACAAATAAAATAGAATGTCACTCCCCTACCGGCTGCCCAAGCAAAGTGTGACAACACCTTCCCCAAAATTAACTATTGGTGGAACACTCCACCTCCCCAAAAACTTCAACAGGGTCCTTCCCCATTTTACACCTCCCAGCGGCCCAAAAATAACCACCACTTACCAACACTGGAGCAGTGAGGGTGGAGGTGACTTTCCACTGTTTCAGAAGCCAAGAGGTAAGATTACCCCTAACCCCCAACTAATATAGCCTCCTATTCCCCATTTAACCCCTTCCCTCACTTGACTTCACCTAACCACATGGGACCCAACCCCCACACCCATGGCAGGAAGTTATATTGCCCTCTCCCAGGCGCTCTGGCCTTGCTTAGCTATTCTAACATGTATATTAGACTCTGTACCAGCATGAATTAGTGCCAAAAAATTTTTGTTGATGTGAGTACCTTATTATCTAGCATGCCAAATACATTAACTCTAGCACTACGAATTCTTTTCCTTCTTTTCCGGGGTCTATTCTCAAGAATAGTAAGCGTTTTCAGGAAACGTCTACACAAAGGCAATTACAGGCATGACTCCAGAAAACGTATATTTAAAATTCTGGGTTCTTATTGTAGTTTGATTAGAAACTGGTCTCCATAGGTACATAAGTAAACAAAAAATCTTAAATTAACAACTGCCCTTAACCCAGCTGTATGTTGGATGCTAAAACAAAATAGGTGTTATTTACTGTGTGTATAGCCATGTTGAGCTCATTTAAATAAATTAGAAATAGGCATGCCTCTGCTCCACCTGTTGCCTCTTTATATTAACAACTCCCACTCAAATTGTCTTTTGTGACTTTTTTTGGCCAACTCTAAATTGGGGTCTTTATTTACATGTCAAAAACTGACCAATTGCTCCCAATTAATAACTTTGAGCTACAACTCCATTTTCATGAGCTACCGCTACATCAGAATTATGTTTATCAAATTTCATATATTTGAGTTTCTCAGATATGTTACTTTATGCTACCAGGCGGCGCAAAACATAAAAAGAAATGACAGAAAGTGCAGAGATTGCTGTATCAAAATACAATTAACATATTTTATAACTACATATAGCTACTACCCACCTCAAGGCATAATCAGGGCAAGGTACGTTGATATATAAATGTTAACAAACTCATGATCCATGACTGGTGGAATCCTCAATTTTCCCTTTGCATTGTGCCCATCACACACCTCCCGGTCTTTCACTCCTACACAAAACACCAAGACACAATTGTGCGTGAAAAGGGCCACAGCATTTTATTCACAATCTTATACATAAATTAAGAGGACCTTGCCAGCACTATATATATATATATATATATATATATATATATATATATATATATATATATATATATAGTTCCAGACAAACTTGTACTCCGGCCATCCACCATACCAGCTTGGTAGGGCAATCCAACTTCCATAAGCAACATTCCCTGAGAGGACACAACCACAACCTGCCACTCACCATAGACTATTAACACAGCCTCTACTTGCCACCAATGAGCTGTAGCAGTGCCTCTCCCTCCATCAGAGGGCATCCTCATGTCCTGCCACTCACCATTGAGCTGTAGTGCCGAATCTCCCATCATGAGCGGTCACTACCACACCAAGTTACAGTACATAGCATGGGTAGTAGTAGCGACTCTCCCAATTAATCCATCAAATAGCAGCAGGGGAGAGACTCAATTTTTCCCCACTGAACTGGTTTCCGGTTCATTCCTCTGGCAAGGTCCTTCAGCCACCAGAGGACCCATTAAATACATTCAATTGGGCTTGTCCCTCACCAAATAAATAATGTCCTCCAACAACCCCTTACTACAGAAAATCACACGCCTGTCACTGTTGTACTGCACTTGATTGCTCTCATAATTTCACAAAAACTTGTCTGTTAAATTCACCAAATCAAGAAATAATAGAGGTTATCAGATAAACTGAAGTACTTAATTATGTATACTTTGTTGTGCAACCTAAACAATCACATACTACATCCTCCAATGTATTGTTGAATTCTTTCAATAAGCTCTCACCCTACAACAAGCTCCACCTAAATGATAGGTATATTTAATTGAACATCAAAATACTTTTTACCTGGCTGCTGAGTAATTCACTAATCCACCGATTAGATGGTAACACTGTCTCACAAACCAAACTATTTGCCAACTTGTACATAACAAACTGGGTCCAAATTAACCTACCCAGCTCTTTAACTTCAACTAATCTAAGCTAACTGGGCTATACCAAAATACTGTTTCTAATTTAGCAGAACTAAATGATGTCAGGACTTTTCACTGTAAACACTGACATTTCCAGGCAGTCCTTAGAAACAGTTGATACCAGATAGCACTGATCTTCTAAATATCATGAAGTATAGAAATGCATCCTGAAACCACAATTTTAACCATACAAATTGGTTGTACTATGACCCAACGACTGCAAGTGCCTGTCATCAATATGGCTATTACCCTGCCACACTCCCCCACCCCATATACATGGTATGCTAAAATGAATGGCAGATGAGAAATATTAATATGTTGTGTGTATGATGTACATCAGACCCTATTCCATTCAGTGTCACCCTTAACATGTACCAAAATGACATCCAACTCAGTAAAAAAAAAAAACTCTGACTCCCATCATCCTGTTTTACGACAATGCTTACAAACTCAATTATTCCAAGGGTTGAGAACCGCTTTATTCAACAGTAACATAACTGGAATAATCTGAACAGCTCAGCTTTAGGGCCCAACAGGTTGATTATCAGCCCCAGTAATTGTTGCTCGCCGTCGTATCTGACCAAGTGAGATCAATCAGTCCCGAAACGATAGCTGCCTGGGAGGACACCCTTATGTCCTATGCTCCTGTCCCAGATTAAAGAACGCCTCCCTATAAACCCACATTAAAATCCCATCAATTTCACTTACTGGCCTAGATGACCTATTCAACCCCCACCACCCACTGGGAAATCTATTGTTCCTAAAATATACTGATATCTATAGATTTTAATGAAACAGGAAGTGAAGATCCCTGTATCATGAGAACATGCCATTCCCAGGTTGCTTTCAGTGCCCTGAAAATGATAAAGCTTACCGGTGCTTTGCAATTTTTTACAAAGTAAGGTCGTTTTCATACTATGATGTTCCAGTACATACAACTAGTCCTAGCTCCCTTAAAATAGCATTCACTTATTTGTTAGAACCCCATACAACAGACACATTTATTTAAATGTTTTGGTTTTATAAAAATATACAGTATCGCATTGGATAGACTGGCTAAATATGTCGCCAACACCACCTAATTATACCTACAGATCTCACACCAGCATTCTGATTTCCCAGCATTTCTAACATTATCTTTATCAACTGTATAAAATGTTGCTTCCCTTTACAAATATAGGACTTTATAACAGACTTTCACACACAGTGACTTTCAACTACCAACTGTTCAGGCAGGCCATAATAATTAGTTCCCCGTCTAGCTTGCTTTATTATGTTAACAGCTTGTTCTAATGCTACTGTAGGCAGGTCCCCCTCTTATCGCCAGGCTGCGTGAGGGGGACGGCTGCCGAGATGGCCTCGGTGGGGATTGCGGGTGGTGTCGGGAGGTTTCTGCAGTGCATGGAGCAGGAGCATCTTGCTACACCCGCACATGCGCAAGAGGTTCTGTAGCAGTGGTCATTACACCCAAAAGCTCAGCAGGGGAACTACAAGTCCCAACCGCCTCGGGGCTGCACCCCGCATGTGGAAATACAG
Source organism: Ascaphus truei (assembly GCF_040206685.1). Classification (NCBI taxonomy): domain Eukaryota; kingdom Metazoa; phylum Chordata; class Amphibia; order Anura; family Ascaphidae; genus Ascaphus; species Ascaphus truei. Next base: position 95,766,531 of record NC_134486.1, on the reverse strand, counting down.
CCAATAGGGCTGCAGGATACCCGGCTTCGAGGAAAGGATACATTTGGTACACCCAGGAGACCATGCCAGTCGGAAGAGGGAGCTGGATCAAGCAGGTAGTGTCTCAGAGCCAGTGGCTCTGAGACTAGGCCTAGTATATTCCCCCCTTATGCCCCAGCTAGGCCCTGACTCACAGTAGCTTGTGGTTGCTGCAGGGAAGGCCCCTTAGATAGGGATGCTTCCCCATTTACTGTCTAGTGTCAGGGACACAGTAAAGATGCTGCATGGTGATTGAGGCCTGTGGTCTAGGACCAGACCATCTCTATTGTAATAGACACTGTATGGTGATATTATCCACGCCGGAATTCACCCCACGTGGAGGCAGACACCATAGCGGACAACGACAACGTTGGATCAGATGGATTCCCTTGTTAATCTGCATACCCAGGTTCTGGAGCCCCGGGCAGGTACCCAACTAAGTGCACCAATACTTCACGGGATAACGCTATCTCCTACATATTTGGGTGGGTCCTGACATTGGGGTAAAAGGACATCAGTGTATTGGTTCCAAGCACCCTATGTACTTTGGGGACACTCATTGGTGGTACGGGGCTGAGCCTATTATACTGTGAGGTATAGAGTACTGTACTGTTATAGTGTGTTCAGTAAAGGTTGTTATTATACACCTCTGTATGTATTATTGTTATTGTTCCTGTAAGGGGCTTATCCCACCATGTTGGGAACCATTGCAGGTGGTAGCGCTGCACCGAGATGAACCAGAATCCCCCCAGGCTCCCAGCGGCGGAGGCTCAGGCCTCCTGGTTTCCAAACAGGTAATAGCAGCATTAGTAGTTCTGTCCCTGGTACGGGGGAACAAGTGCTACACTACCTTATTGAATAATTTATTCTATATTGTCTCCCTCCCATCTTGCAATAATTCTTATTACCGTGCAGCAATATTCCCTCGCAAAGAAAACCATTTTTGTTTACATTTACCACCTGTAAACACATTTATCCGCTGATTGATGCTGGTCAACAAAGGGTCTTGAAGGACCACAGAAATATATGTGTGTGCAGAGAGAAGACATGTACGGTGCACTCGCACTCCTACTCATACATAAAAGTCAGCTTATTAAAAGCATCCAAAAAACTAACAAATAAAGCATGTAAATTATATTAATAAAAACTGGCCAAATAATGGACGGACAGCTAGTAATTGTACCCCTAGAAACCTTATTATAATTAATGTGCTGGGGCCTGGGTGGCCTGTTCATCAGTATTTGTTGTTGTGACCTTTTGTCACCCCACCCAATCCTGCTTAATTGCCCCTGTCCACTCCCTTTGGCTCCTTCTTCAGCATACGTCATGATACTGCATAGATCTTTGTGCTTTGAAATACTCATGCTTTGCTTGCATGTTCACCTCTCTGAACTCTTTTTAAACCCTAGAAAAAACTAGGGTATGACCCCCAAATATCGAGGCCACTAACCAGGCACTATGGAGTGCGTTTGAAGACAGAAGGTTGGACGCCCATTATTTAGTAATATAGGTATAAATATGAATGTGGGGTACCTCCGATACTAACATGGGGAGGGGGTATTGGAACACCGGTAGAGGTACACGGGGACACCTCCCGGGGGGCGCCCCCTAGTAAATCACAGCCCGGCTACCATAAACCTCACCTGTCTCCCCTGTGTACCGCGTGGAGGTCCCTAGGAAAAGCCGTCCCTGTTTGCAGCTCACAGCTTGATCCGGAGACTCTGCAATGGAGGGATCCCGCTGTGGATGGCGTCTGCGTGCTCCAACCGGATGTGACGTCACAAGTAGAAGAGAAAAAATGCTCCCGAGGTTCACAGCACCTTCACTCAGCCAGCGTATGGTGTAAAAAACTTTATTAGTAACCAGCACAGTACAGCATGATCACTCTGACGCGTTTCGTCCTATCCAGGGACATGTTTGTATGAACGGCACTCTTTGAAAAAGTCCGGGATAGGACGAAACGCGTCAGAGTGATCATGCTGTACTGTGCTGGTTACTAATAAAGTTTTTTACACCATACGCTGGCTGAGTGAAGGTGCTGTGAACCTCGGGAGCATTTTTTCTCTTCTTTTTAAACCCTAATTAAAGTGGGAAGTACTACTGCTCAATACACAAACTCTCATCCAGCACAAAGGAAGAGTGCTAGAGCAACCGGACCGCTCAACTGGTATTGGCATTCACACCCTTACTGCTTTACTTGGGCTGTGAAGCAGCTACCCTATCACAATTCTATGCCAGTCATTATAGCCTCTCAGGCCTGCAGTACCCTTTCCCCTCAGGAGCCTTAATAAACACTTTTCCTCTATGCTTAAGTTCCCCAGTAGAAAAGCCTTTGTAGTAGGCAAATATGTACTCTAATTCTGCATGTGTTTTCTATCCCTGGCATGTAAGTGCTGGTCAGTGCAGGCAGTGTCAGGGTTAAATCCCTTTCACATGGCCAGGATTTGAGTCCGTTGGCACACTTGCAAGATTGTTGCCATAGCCAGGTGCAGGCTAGATGGCAGTTGGGAGCGTCATGCCTAGGGACGGAGTGTAAGGGGTCACATGTAGTATGGTGTGACACCATGACCTCCTCTAACACCTGCCCAGTTTTGGGCAGGGTCACTAACCCCTCCCCAGGTTTATAAGAGGCTCCTAACCCAAATTTTGAAGAGAACAATTCCATGATATAGCCTGCTCCCCAGTGAGTGAGGCGGGGTTCTGCCTTACCCCATCAAGGGGTAAGGGAGTAGTGACTAGCCTCAAGGTCCTCAAGCCCTTTGGGGGCCTAGTCAGGGTATGCCAGTGATGCAAGATGCGAGGGAAGATATTATGTGATGGCCGTTTAAGAAGCACCTCTCTGGAGATGGAATTGGGTCCTGGCCTGCCAAATAAAAGGTGAACGGTTCCACTGCTCTGTGTCGTTACTGGAAAAGGGGGTTCCTGCAGAGGGGATACTATCTTCCTCCGCCATCTACCCTATAGAATGGAGGCGCTGAACCGAGTAAGAACCGTTATGTCCCGTTACTATTCCCCATAGCACCACGGAGACTCCAGCTTCCTGGCCTACATCAGGTGAGCTAACAGCACCAGAGTACACGTAGCATGCAGATCTCCCGTAAGGGGGGGGGGGTGGCGGGGGAAGGGTGTTACATACAGTAGAATAAGGCTACTTGGGGAAGATCCGCAGAGCTCTGTTGGTGACTTAATGAGACAATTACTTACGTCAACATCTCCTTAAGTGCAAATGAGGATCTTTAAAGCTCAATAATGCAGCGTTAAGGCCTGTCTTAAGGCTAAGAGAGCCTGCCGTTAGCTTTAACGGACATTAGTGCTAATGATATGCATTGATTTGTTCCACAGCTCATTTGCTACAGCAGTCCGTTAAAGTTAACACAGGACAACGCATTTTTTTATGGTCTTGTCCGGGGTTCTGAACTGGGCCACAGTGACGGCTAGGGGATAGACTTTTTCACTATGTATGAGAAAGTTGCTAAGGCACATGAGAAAAACACATTTTAATCACTTTGTAGCACTGCTCTGGTTGTTTTCCCAGACTTGCCCTTTGGCACCCACATTTGCCCAGTGTGCCCCCAGAAGGCCCTGCAGTTCCATGCCTTAAATATGTTCACTATTCTTGTAATGTGTTCCCCATGTGCTTAATGTATTTCCCTACAGTTCCCCCGTGTCCCCAGGTAGTATATTGCTGCCCAGGTTCGGACATGTCCCCTGGAAGCCATATTCCTGCCTCGTTACCACCAAGTCATCCAATAGTCTATTTTGTGTGCAAGAAACTACAGTAGGTGGCTGTGTGCATATTTTCTTTGCAGTCCCCCAGACCCCTATGCACCCTGCTAATTGGTAAAGGGTATAACTGTCCCTTTGTCCCGGGTCTCTGGGGGTCTCTGTATCCCTGAGTCTGTGTTCTCAGACCTGTGTCCTGTGTGATCAGGTTAACTGCATGCATACAGTCTTTTGTAAAGACTGTGTTTTTCCCTGTCTTGGCATGAGCCTGTGTTAAGGTCGTTCTATAGCGTGTGCGGCCGTCCGCGCGCGCATGCCTGTGTGAACGCGTGTGCATATGTCGCACACTTTTTGTGTGTATACTGTGCGCGAGTGAGGTACTGTATGTGTGTGTATGTATACGTGTGTGTATGTGTGTATGTGTGTGTGTGTGTGTGTGTGTGTGTGTGTGTGTGTGTGTGTGTGTGTGTGTGTGTGTGTGTGTGTGTGTGTGTGTGTGTGTGTGTGTGTGTGTGTGTGTGTTTAAATACGTTTTGAAATAAATAAATGAATGAATACTTTAATATTTTTTTAAGAACATTGTACATACAGACACACACACACACATAGATACATACATACATACATACTCACATATACACACATATACATACATTTCAGCGGCGGTAGCGGCGCAGATTCTTTATTTTCTCTAAGATCCCCCCTGTCGGCCGGTTCTACGCTCCCTGCCGTGCACGCGCGCTGGACCATTATAGAATGGCTGACTAACCTCAGCCAACTAAAACTGCCGCGCGCGCTAAGCCTAAGTCTTTTTCAAGACTCGCTCAAAAGAAACAGATTTGTTCTGATACTAAGAAGATCACATGCGATAAGCCAGCTATGGCAGCATCTTCCACCTAGTGAGATTAGGTGTTCCCCATTGTCCCCTTGTGCCAGTAACATATCGTTGTGCTTTTATGTACTGTGTGTTTTTGCTGATTGCACCAGTTAAATAAACTCTGGTTTGTTTAACCTTTGTGGTCTGTCTGGCGATTCATAGGTCCTTGGATGTCCGATTAACCCTGATCGTGACAGTCACTTTGGCTTCCTGTATTGCTTTAGCAATTTATGATGCCAAAGTGATTACTCTAGGCCAGGCGAAATTATTTCACCAAAAAGATATATGTATTAACACCATGGAATCCGTAGTGGCCATGAAGGCATGCATTATGCATGGCCACTATTGCTTCCAAGTGGCTAATTAATAAAAAAAATATGGGAGGGCAGGAGGCAGGTATATATTGCATTGCAGTATATGCATGGCATCTTTCTCAGAATATGGCTAACATCAGGCTTCGTTACTGGCAGCTAGCACCAAATTTTTTTTATCCAAATGTTAACTGGCTAACCCAATGTTTTTGCAAATATTTCGTTTTGTGGATCTGTTAAACTCAGCGAAGCTAACGTTTGTTTACTATTTAGGTAATGTCAACTTAGTTGCTCTAATTCAACCCCTTCGTGTACTACATTTACTGATATAATTTTTTGGGTAACATTGTTACTTTTATTTTGTTTACACGATGGATACTCAGTACTGCAAGAAACATTTATTTCACATTTTATGTCATCTTTCAAGCTACACTCAATTTGCCGTTTTTTCAATTATTTTTGGTTATACAACTTTTGTTCAATTGTAAAGTAAAGGATTTATTGTCGAAAGACAGTTTTATATATATTAAGGAGTATTTAAAAAGTAGTGACATTGTGAGATCAGACAACATCTGGTCAGGCTTTGAGGAAAAGGCAGAAGATAGTTCTGGTGCTTCTGAAGCCTACTCAGCTTCCAGTATGGTGGGGAACTAGTTTAAAGATAAAAATCCTTATACATACTGGTGTGAAAAAAGGACTCTGTTCAAACCTCTTTTCTTTGCACCATTTAAGCTGTCCACTTTGAATTCTACTCTAAATTAATATATTGCATTGCTGGTAGTATTGTTAGTGAGTTTTGCAGGAGGCTCTTGCCCAAAAATGTGGAGAAGTTGGTAATCATTAAAATAGACTACATCCTCTTTGATGAAGATGGTGCAAAACAAGAACAATTGAATTAAAATTCCAGTTTCAGCAGGGATGAGCTTTTCATATTAAGCGATGATGATCATGACATGGATAATCAGGAAGGTGACCATGATGATATCTAAACGTATACCCTCCTCACTATTGAATAGTGATAGTGGTGTTGAAAAATTATTTTTAATCCAAATTTACACAGCACTCAATTGAACTTTAAAAACTCACTGTTACTGTAGACATCAGCAGGAAACAATGAAAACAGCGAAATTTCAGACCGTCATGGCCCTTTATCAACCTAAAATGGTGTCTGGTATCTGTGCCACTCTCTTTTAGTGAACGCCTATTCCATTGGTTTGCCCCATCAAACACCACGTGGTGTTGAAAACTTTTTTGTCTTTTGGCGCGGCGGCCAAGCATTTTCCACGCCACGGCGGCGGTTCAGCCAATGAGGGCGAACCAGCCATGTGACGTCATGGCTGAAGCCCCAGCCACTCCCCTCATCCCCCCCTCCGTCAGATTTCCTGCCGCCAGATGCTCCAGCGCATGTGCAGCCATGACCACTGGGGCCGTAGCCTTAAGGGCCAATTTAGGTGGCTTTGATAAAATCACTACCATATCGATCGGTGTGGCATACTGGTACCTCATGGTATGAAATTTGTGTAAAAAAGGTATTCAGTAAGATTTTCGCTCAGTAGATACCGTTTGGTACAAAAATGCCATACCGATCGAGTTTGCACTTGCTTTTTCAGAGATCCTACCATGTGATTTCCCTCCAGTGTTTACGAGCTACGCAGAGAGAGAGCCGTATCTCCCTGCACAGCTCTTACATTAAGAGAAGGGAAACAAAAGAAAACAGCGCACAACGCCAAATAGTGAAGCAAATTCAACAATATATTATAGATTTAAAAAGGGGGTAATATATCTGCGTACATAAAAAAGGTTGGTAAAAGGCATGTAGTGTGTATCACACTGTTTACCACTCGGCTGTTAACTGTAGATTCAGGTGCTTGCTTCCCTCTGCTGCTGCAGCTCAGTTGATTCTGGGGCAGGACGTCAGTCTTTTCACTCCCAAGGGGATTTCCCTTCATGCAGCCAGGTTCAGCAGCTGGTACTGGGGCTCGGTGAAATCGCTCCTGCTTCCTAGCCGATATGAAGCTGCTCCTGTACCTTGGCAGGTGTATCCTCTGCAGAGAGGTTAAAACGCAGCTTGCTGCTGTCTTCACAGCAGTGGTGGATTCAATAGGGAAGTTTGAACAGTCTTACAGAGTCTCTCACAAGTGTCCAAAACAGCACACAGGATGAAATATAAACAGGACAGGCCAACACATAGACAAAGGCCAATGTAAGCAGATATAAGGCAATAGAGTGTTACATCCAACTAGTTTCGTAGAATTAACTACTTCTTCAGGGAATAATTAGGCCATTACCCAGAGGTCTTAAATACCTCACATAGATACCTTATTGGTCAACCAATTAGGGATAGACCAATCATCTATAATAGGTAATGGTCTGCGTGATAGGGAAGATGTGTAGTTTACTTTTAAAACAACAACTTTATTAACAAGAAAACAAAAACAAAACAATACCTATTTAATATAAACTTACATATAGACAAAATCTAGCATAAATAATTAAAAACATGCTGGAATAAAAGAAACACAATATTAGTCGACTTAAAATAGACACCATCATTACTTGCATAAAAAGATGTAACTAGAAAAAAGAGTAGGATAAAGAAAGGAAAACAGAGATACAGAGATAAATGATACATCCCCTAGGTACAGAGGGGTGGTGAGCTAAAGATTCAATAAAGTGCCCAAATATCCACATCCTCATTTAACCCCTTAGGGGACATAGTATCTAACTTATGTATCCAATATGTCTCTTTAGAAGACAATGTTTTAACTCTGTCCCCTCCTCTTCTATTTATAGGAAGCAACTGAATCCCCTTAAAAGTGAGACTTGACGGATCTTTATTATGGTGTATCAGGAAGTGTCTAGATACACTATGTTTTTCAAAACCATTTTTAATATTTCTGACATGTTCCTGAATCCGAACTTTAAGGCTGCGTTTGGTTCTGCCTACATATTGATACCCACACGCACATTCCAATAGGTATACAATATGTGTAGAGGTACATAGAATAAAGTCATCAATATTAAAAACTTCCTTCGTTACTTGTGAATAAAAAGTGTATTTGTCAGGATGTTGGTATTTACAAATCGTGCAATTACCACAGATATAGTTGCCTTTTGGTTTAGGCCCTAGCCAGTTCTTTTTCGATGTAGTATTGCTCTTACTTATAAAAACATCACTAGGAGCTAACAAGTTTTTGATATTTTTTGCTCTCCTGTAAATAAACCGTGGTTTAACATCAAGATGTGATCCCAAAATGGGATCATTGCACAATATACCCCAGTGTTTGTTAAAAACCTTTTCAATGTCTCTATGAACCGAATTAAAGTCTGTAATGAAAGCCACATTAAGAGTGTCCTTTTTTGTGTTTTGACCTTCTTTATTTTTAATCGTGGATCTATTTTGAACTAACATATCCTTACGATCCATATTACGTACCCTTATGATCTCTCTTTCTAGAAGTTCCTTAGGATATCCCCTCTCTCTAAATCTCCAAAATAATTTGTTAGCCTGTTGGTTGAAAACCTCTAAACTACTACAGTTACGTCTGAGTCTCACAAATTGCCCCCCTGGTATGTTGTTTATCCATGTCTTTTTGTGATTACTATTCGCCATCAGCACATTGCTGGTATCCACCTCCTTAAAGAAGGTCTCAGTCTCCACGGTGCCATCCATTTTGGAAGTTAATCTTAAATCCAAAAAATCTATCTGGGTGGCATCCACCTTGTGTGTGAACTCAAGGTTGTAGTCATTCCTATTAAGGTTGGCTACAAATGCACTTGCTGAATCGTAATCACCATCCCACACACACAGGATGTCGTCTATGTAGCGTCTCCACACAACGATATTCCTGTGGTATGGTTGGTCGGGCATGATAAACTGAGACTCCCACCTTCCCACGTACAGGTTTGCGAAGCTGGGGGCAAACCTAGTACCCATTGCAGTTCCGCAAACCTGTAGGTAGAAAGTGGAGAGAAACAGAAAATAATTATGTTTCAATATGAAACTGATAGACTAGACTGGTACCTCATGGTATGAAATTTGTTTAAAAAAGGTATTCAGTAAGATTTTCGCTCAGTAGATACCGTTTGGTACAAAAATGCCATACCGATCGAGTTTGCACTTGCTTTTTCAGAGATCCTACCATGTGATTTCCCTCCAGTTTTTACGAGCTACGCAGAGAGAGAGCTGTATCTCCCTGCACAGCTCTTACATGCAGTCGCCCCGGTTTTAATTTTAATAACATACTGTAGTATTGAAGCAGGGAGTCTCCAGAGCTGAACCGCATTAATTCCAGGTCCGGGACTCCCTGCTTCCCCAGGTACAGGCCTCCGTTTGAGGTGCCAGTATCTTCTGCAAGTTCAAAGGTCCCGGTCACATGACACGGGACAATTAAACTTGCAGAAGATACCTGCACCCCATACTGGGACCTGTACCTCCGGAAGCAAGTGGTCCCCGGGCATGAAATGATTGCAGTTCAGGTCCATAGACCACGTGCTTCAATAAAATGTCATTTAAATTAAAATAAAAACAGGGCAAGATAACGTTAGTGGTTAACTGCTACTAACTGGATTGTTGGTCGAAGAGGGGTTGGATGAAGGTTATAGTTTACTTAGGGTGGCTTCTTAGGCCTTCCGGGAGAGATTAACCCCTCCCTTACCTTAGCGGTTACAACCACTAAGATAATAAAAGGGTTAACCCCACCACCAGGCCTAACCACCCACCCTGGGTTAACTCCCCCCTTAACACCCCTACCACCACAGAGGAATGGGGATAAGTGCTATTAGCCAAATATGGATATTTGCGCTTTTGGCCATTCAAATAAACAATACAGTAACATTAATATAAAATGCCAAAAATAATTACTATAAAAAATATATACTAGACATTTAATCCAGTGGTTGTCATTGTGGTTATCTATGCCCTCAAGCAATGGCCACCCTTCTACCCACTCCCTCTACCCCCAAACCCCCCACCCCCAACATATTCAGCGCATTTGTCCATTAAAAATAAAGCAATAGCCAACAACCCTATGGTAAATAAAAATACTACTTTCCCCTGCCAGCACAAAGGCTCTCCCTGTCCTCTTCCGTGGCACCAACATAAAATAAAAAAATAGCTACTGGCCAGTAACCCCTTAATTACCTTAGTGGAAATTATGGTGTTAACCCCCCCTCTCCACCCCCCTGCGATGCCAACCAGGAAACCCTAACGACCCCCTCTACTCCCATCACCACATATACAAATGGGAAAATACCCTAGTAGCCAAATATGCCAAATAGTGCTTTTGCCCATTTGTGTTGGAATAAATACAAAATTACTCAATAAAATAAAATTGACATTTTAATACATTAAAATAAATAGTAGTAAATAACCCTATATTTTGTCACTATGGTTATTTATGCCCTCAATGGAAATCAGATTGGTGGATGTACAGTACCATGTGTCCAGGCATCAAGATTGGCAGATAATTACTTCTGTTCCAAACTTAATGGAATCACATGGTACATCCAATCCGATTGGTGGATGTACCATGTGATGCCTTCCCACTAAATTTCTTTAAAACCAGAACCCTGTTCAAAACAAAAAAAAAAATTTTTTTTTAGAACCAAAACACTAGTGAAATTGCCCACTCTTACAAGCACGAATACTATGGCCCGGATACATCAAGCTCCATTAAAATTGTGTTATTATACATTCCATAAAAAAATTAATGCGCGTTAATAAAGCAAAAATAAGAAGGTATATATCAATAATTCAACCATGAGGAAAAACGCATGATGTGCTATGAAACTTTGCATTATTTGTTGCGATAAATATCACATTGACGTTAAAATGGTGACAAAGTAACATAATGTCCTAAGGTGACAAGTGTAGTTTTATGTTGGTATTAACCCCTTTTTATCCATTTGTGGTCAGCTTGTCATGGTTTCCATGACTAGTTTTCTACTTTGGCAACTGAGTTAATATTTACTATTAGATATCAAAAGTTATATTTTATTTCCTATTTCATGCTGGTTTAGCTTACATTGCCTATGTATATAATTTCCAATTTATTTGCCATTATATACATAGGAAATATTGGGCTAACGTCAACCTGGAGTAGGTGATTAAAAAATGTGTTATTTCTAGTGTTAACCCTGTTTCGATAAATATCGGAACTTGATGTATGACATAATAATACCAAAAAATGCAGTATTCTTTTTTTTTTTAACCGGAGACCAATATTTGCATAACGTTGCAATAAAATAGTGTGATATTTTTGGCATTGCAACGTTGATGTATTGCACTATAAAAATAACGCACTTTTGGGGGCTATAATATCACATTTTTAAGTTAACACAGTTTCATGTATCGGAGCCTATATTTGCTGATATAATAAATTTAGGGTGACTTAGTGTTACTATTGTCTAGCTTACCCAAAACTAGGATAATAAATAAGAAAGACTAGTATCTTCACCTTCCTGGTAGATGGCTATATGAGCACGTATAATTGGAAGGAAACCACTGGCAGCATTGTGCTCTCATGCTTGAAGCTTGCTGGACATCATGCAGATAGTGTGAACAGAGAATGTGCTAAGCACTTGCAAAGTGTTGAGTGGGGAAGGGTGAGGAGTATTGGCTGACAGGGTGGTAATTGTACCAGTGAGCACAATAGTCTTAGCATGAAGGGCAGGATACTGATAACTGGGGCCCAGGATTCAAGCCATTACCTGGGTCCCGGTAACGTATTGATGAAGGAGGTGGTTGTCAGTGGGCCAATCGACAGAGAGACAGTGATTATTCTGAATGGGGGGTATGTGAGCACAGCTAACCAATGCTACTGTGCCCCCTGTACTAGTAAACCACAGCACCAATGGCTGCATGCCATTGAAGCTGTTTACCTTCCAGTGTTCACTCTAACAGAATATTTAACACTGGCACCAGGGGATTTGAAAACTTGGGGTTTGTCTCAACATATCTTTTTTATTTATTTTAAGTGTTTCAGTTATTGGACTGTAGTTTCCTAAATGGTGTTTATGATTTTATACTTATTTTTTTTATTTTTTTTTAGCATTTGTCCATGCATTATGATGTTATTGAAGAATTGTTTTCCTAAATTATTATTCAAAAAATATATATTTTTTAGGACCAAAACACCAAAAAAATTTAGAACCCCAGTACCAGTGAAAGTGCCCACTCTTACTATTTACTAGCAGTGCTATACCATAAGGTACTTTATGGTCCTTCACTATATGTTACACACCCCTACTAAAGAACGCACTTATGCATTAAATGTGTATTTTATTTGACTCAATCCTGTTTTTGTGTGCTTGTTTACTTGTGAAGTTATCTTTATTGATCTATAGTAGAGGAACTTGTGAGTTTTCTCTGGCCTGGAAACATGCTAGTGAATCCTGTCCGCAGAGACAGGATTCACTAACTACTGAACAATTTAAGATCAGCCATTAGAATTCTTGATTTTGGCATTCAGTTATATGGTGATATTTTTTATTACTATTACCTGTTCCATTTGTTTAATTAATAGCACTTGCGATTTTGATATTTTTACACAGTAATACTAGGCTTAAATTCTTCATTTCAAATGTTTAAAGTAATTAAACCATACAATGTATTCTTTAAAAAGCAAGGACTGGCACTAAGCCCTAACTTCTGTGCCTGTAAGTAAAGTGTGTTCACAGGAATTCAAAGCACTACTGTATGCTGATTGTTCCAGATTTGTCATTAATTACCTACTTTAGCTACTGTCAGCCAAGTTTTAATTCTCTACACGAAGTCATTCTTTGTTTGACTGACCCTTATTTAAAATAAATTATTGTACATGGTACCCTTAAAAACAGGGACCTATTAACAAAATGTTTGTGTTAATTTTAACCTCTTAATACTCAACAGTCAGATCCATGAACTTTAGCAATACATCTCCAATAATTTACAAATTTTGGTTTCATGCTGGATTAAGTATAGGTTGCAATCTCCTCTGGCAGCAAAAGGGTTATGCTTAAGGACCCTTGGACACACAAAAAATGCAAAAGCGACGCAGAAGTATTCGAAAAGATTCAAACAAATTAGTACAAATGAAGGTGGCCCTGTGGTAAAATAAGTAATATTTCAACTGGAAAGTTTCATTAGGGATGGAGATGCCTTTATTTTCTACATTTTTTTAATCCACAGTGTCCCCTGGAGCTAAACCACATAACTCCCCAAAAATGCAGGAGAATAAAAAAAAAATCAAATATGTTGACCAGGATAACCAACATGAAGCCAGAACCACAACATCATCTCTCATCATCTCAACATCATCTCTCAATTGAGTCTAACCCTCATGAGTCTAACCCTCATGGCCATGGTTTTCAAATGAAAGACACCGCTCCGACCATATACTTTGACTAAAATCTATCTTGTGCCATTGTACAACTTAGTAGATATGCCCATGATTTAATTTTTTTCCAAAAACCTTTTTATCATATGGAGAAAAAAAAGTGTCAATTCCAATAGACTAACTTTTTAGCAACATTTTAATCCACTGGAAAATTAGGTTCTCCTGCAAGAATTAACTTTTACAAATTTGTATAAAAAAAGGGGTTTGCCAATCTCTGCACAAAGAGGAAAATCTACAAAGTAATTGGCACTACCAAGGATCTTAATCACTATAGATGTCTGCAGAATATGTGCACAAGGCAAACAAGACATGTAAAAGCACAATATTACTCTGACAGTCTTCACCAGAATACATCAAATTCAGCTAACTTCTGGAAGGTTATGAATAATATATTCCAGCCTTCTAGCCATCAACAACCTATCTCTAAGGAGGATATTACTCTGACAAAACCCACTGCAATGCATTCAATGATTAATTTGTGGGGTGTACTTCTAACTTATTAGTGAAATGCAGCCCAAACCACAAACATGAACCTCATTCTGTGAGTACGATTATAGCCCCACCTTCTCCCAACACTGCTCACAATTTTCAATTTGTCCCAGAATCCGAAGAGGATATTACACAAGCGCTCCTCAAATTAAAACTAAGCAGCCAATGCGGACCTGACTTGCTACAATCTAGGTTCCTACGACTTGGTGCCCCAGCCATTGCCAAACCAATTGCTTCCATAGTCAACTCTATCCTGTCTGCAGGCCATATCCCTAAGACCTGGAAAACTGCCAGAGTTGTCACAATCTTCAAAAGTGGGGCCAAAACACTGTCTCAAACTACAGACCAATCTCACTTCTCCCAATTCTATCCAAAGTCATGGAAAAATGTGTCCACTCCCAATTAAACGACTACTACACCAGGACAAATTTCCCTAGCCAATTCCAATCTGGCTTTCGTCCCAAACACTCCACGGTAACTACCCTGCTAAAAGTTTGCAATGAAATCCAGTGTGGAATGGAACGGGGACAACTCACTGATGCAGTATTCCTAGATTTTGCAAAGGCTTTTGATACAGTTGATCATGCTATCCTGCTTAACAAACTCCAGAGCTCTGGAATAGGGAAGCATGCTTTAAACTGGTTTCAGTCCTACCTATTAGGAAGATCCCAACATGTGTCCATCTCAGGCTCTAACTCCAACCCCCTGGATATCACCTGTGGTGTCCCGCAAGGCTATGTTCTGGGGCCACTACTCTTCTCAGTGTTCATCAATGATCTTCTTACAGGTTGTAAGGGAGTTTCAATACACATGTATGCAGATGACACAATCTTATATGCACACAGCCCTAGCCTCTCTGACACATACTTCAATCTAACTTTTGGAGGCTTGAAAATTGGATTTCCCAAAACAAACTGTTTTTAAACACTAACAAGACTGTAGTTTTAGTTTGAGGAGTGCTTGTGTAATCTCCTCTTCAGATACTGGGCCAAATTGAAAATTGTGGACAGTGTTGGGAAGGGGTGGGGCTATGTGGGCACTCCCAGGGTGAGATTCAGGTTTGTGGTTTGGGCTGCGTTTCGCTAATAAGTTAGTGGCACACCCCACAAAGTAATCATTGAATGCATTTGCAATGTCAGAGGGGTTTGTCAGAGTAATATCCCCCTTAGTGATATTACTTGGTTGTTGATGGTTAGGAGGCTGGAATATATTGTTGATAACCTTCCAGAAGTTAGCTGGGTTTGATTTATTTGGGTGGAGATTGTCAGAGTAATATTGTGCTTTTGCGAGCCTTGTTTGCCTTGTGCACATGTTCCGCAGGCATCTGTAGTGATTGAGATCCTTGGTAGTGCCAGTTAATTTGTAGCTTTTCCAAAAGGTATCCCTGAGCTGGTAGAGTGTAATAAGGTCAGTTGTAACCCATGGAAGATTGGCACCCCGTACCCTTATTTTGCGTAGTGGATAAGTATTAAAGAAGCAAGAACCCACTATAAGCACTCAATACCCCCTGATGTATGATGTGAAAATTAAAAATAATTTTTAATGCTATACTAATTAAAATAATGGGTGTTAAAATTCAACAAATGACACACATATATGATACCCTATGATGAATATATATGATCTATAGGAGCTTGCGTGTACTGATTGATCTGTGTGGTTGATTGAAGTGCTGGTTGGTTAAAGTGTGTGCAGTTAGAACCAGAAGGAAAGGGAAGTACTGGGTATACTAGCAGGGGTGGCTGTTTTGGGGGAGTGTGCAGTGGGTTAATCTATTTTTAAAGTGTGCTGTAATTTGAAGCCTGTAACTTTTTTTTCCCTTTCTCCTGCCTGAGGCAGAGTGGGTGTGGTTGGTTAATTGGCTGGCCTAATACACCTGCAGTGGGTGGGGTTAGTTAATTGATAACCTAACACACCTGGTGGGTGTCCCTATTTAAACAGGGGCTTCTAACGAATCCTGAGCTTGCGTGTACTGATTGATCTGTGTGGTTGATTGAAGTGCTGGTTGGTGAAAGTGTGTGCAGTTAGAACCAGAAGCAGTTTGAACAAGGAAGCAGTTAAACAAGGTATAGTTATTGAAGTACAGTTTACTGTTAGTACTTCTAAACTTCATAGTTGCTAGAATGATCAGGATTGAAAATGCCACTCAATGCACATCTTGCCACATGTATGTTCACTTGGAGCAGCTGTTCCAAGGAGCATACCGCTGTGAGAAGTGTGAGCAGGTGGCCTCTTTAGAATCAGAGATTGCTGATCTGAAGAGGCAACTTGCAATATTGAGGGACATTGGCAATCTTGAAAGGGAATTAGAGCTCACTGAGCAGGTCCTTGCTTCGATTAGTGGTACAGATGGTGGCGCTTTTAGTGAGGAGCAGGTAGGTAGCTTAGTTGTTGTTAGTGAGGAGCAGGTAGGTAACTGGGTGACAGTTAGAAGGGGAAGCAGGGGCAATAGGGAGAGGCAGGTCATTTCTGAGCTGACACATCCCAATAGATTTGCCATGTTGAGTGAAGATATTGGGAATGTTGGGGCAGAAATGGCAAGGCTGGGTGAGACTAATTCCTCTAGCAGCCAGGGGAATAATTCCTCCAGCACAGTGGGGACTCAGGATGCTCAGATGCAAAGAAAGATTGTGGTGGTAGGGGACTCCATTATTAGGAAGGTAGATAGGGCAATCTGTTGCCGGGATCGCATGAACCGAACAGTTTGTTGTCTCCCGGGTGCTCGGGTTCGGCACATTGCAGATCGGGTAGACAGATTGTTGGGGGGGGCTCGGATTGACCCGGCGGTCTTGGTAAATGTTGGCACCAATGACAAAGTTAGAGAAAGATGGAGGGTCCTAAAAAATGATTACAGGGATCTAGGCCAAAAGCTTAAGGCAAGGACCTCCAAGGTAGTATTTTCTAAAATACTACCAGTGCCATGCGCTACCGCAGGGAGACAGTCAGAGATCAGGGAGGTTAATGAATGGCTAAGAAAGTGGTGTAGGAAGGGGGGTTTGGGTTTTTAGAGCACTGGGACTCCTTTTCTGAGAGGTGCCATCTATATTCTAGGGACGGATTGCACCTCAATGAAGAGGGATCTTCTGTGCTAGGGGGGAGAATGCTAAAAAGGTTGGAGGAGATTTTAAACTAGGATGGAGGGGGGAGGGGAATGAAACAGATAATGAACTAAATGGAATAGATGAGGATACAAGGTGGTATGGAGGTAGAATGGGGGCAAGTGCAAGTTTGACAAGCAGTGAGATACCCATAGTAAATAGAGATAATACTAGAAAACTTCTAAAGATTAAACCAAGTGGGAGCAGAAAGGAAGGAGCAGATAAGATAATAGTACAGGCTGAAAAAAAACTTAAATGCATGCTTGCTAATGCAAGAAGCCTGACAGATAAAATGGGGGAGCTTGAATTAATAGCTACAAGGGAGCAGTATGATATCATAGGCATTACTGAAACATGGTGGGATGAAACTCATGACTGGACAGTTAATTTAAAGGGGTATTCTCTTTTTCGGAAGGATCGAACAAATAGAAGGGGAGGTGGAGTATGTCTATATGTTAAACCAGATCTAAAACCTATTATAAGGGATGATGTCTATGAAGGGAATGATGAAAATGTAGAGACCTTGTGGATAGAAATTAGCAGTGGAGGTAAAAGTATAAAGAAAATGTTTGTGGGAATATGCTATAAACCACAAAATATCTGTGAGATTGAGGAAGCTAAAATACATATGCAAATGGAGAAGGCATCAAAACTGGGTCATGTTTGCATAATGGGGAATTTTAATTATCCAGACATAGACTGGGGCAATAAGATTAGCGTTACAACAAAAGGAAACAGGTTTTTGGAGGTGCTAAAAGATAATTATATGACCCAAATTATTGAGGAACCAACCAGGAGAGGGGCAGTTCTGGATTTGGTCATATCAAACAATGTAGGAGTGATAACAAATATTCAAGTCCTGGAACATTTGGGTAACAGTGATTATAACATGATAAATTATCAAAAAACAGATTACTTGGGTTCAACAAAGACTTTAAACTTTAGAAAGGCAGATTTTAATAAACTGAGGTGTAATCTAGTAGTAATACAATGGGATGATGTTTTTGCAGGGGAAAATGTAGAAGATAAATGGTCAGTCTCTAAAACATTGTTAGAAAAGCACACTTATCAGTGTATACCCTTGGGTAATAAGTATAAAAGAAATAAGTCAAAACCAATGTGGCTAAATAAACAGGTAAGAGAGGAAATGGACAAGAAGAGGAAGGCTTTTAGATTCTTTAAGTCAGAAGGGACAGAGACATCGTATCAGAATTATAAGGAATGTAACAAAAATTGCAAAAGGGCAATTAAATTGGCAAAAATGGATAATGAAAAAAGGATTGCAATAGAAAGTAAGGTCAACCCTAAAAAGTTCTTTAAGTACCATAATAACAAAAAAATGAGAAAAGAAAATATAGGACCCTTTCAGTGTGAGATGGTTAGGCAGATTATTGGAGATAAGGAAAAAGCAGAGGTATTAAACAAATTCTTTGCCTCTGTGTTTACCAGGGAAGAATCAAGTTCAATAGTAGCGCCACAGGAGGAAGCCACAACCTCCATATTAATGACTAATTGGTTAACTGAGGAAGAAGTTCATAAGCGACTTGAAAAAATGAAAGTAAATAAAGCACCTGGCCCCGATGGCATACATCCAAGAGTTCTCAAGGAGTTAAGCTCAGTAATAGCAAAACCATTATATTTAATATTCAAGGACTCCATTTCCACAGACTCAGTACCACAAGATTGGCGTAAAGCAGATGTGGTGCCTATATTTAAAAAGGGAGCTAGATCACACCCGGGGAATTACAGACCTGTAAGCCTGACTTCAATAGTAGGGAAACTACTTGAAGGTTTAATACGGATAATATTCAGGAATACGTAATGGAAAACAAAATTATTAGTAATAGTCAGCATGGATTTATGAAGGATAGATCTTGCCAAACTAACCTTATTTGTTTCTTTGAGGAGGTAAGTAGGAATTTAGATCAGGGTAATGCAGTTGATGTGGTCTACTTAGATTTTGCAAAGGCTTTTGATACGGTTTCACACAAGAGGTTGTTGTACAAAATTAAGAAAATTGGACTCAGTAATAATATATGCACCTGGATTGAAAACTGGTTAAAGGACAGACAACAGAGGGTTGTCATAAATGGAACTTTTTCAGGTTGGGCTAAAGTCGTGAGTGGAGTACCTCAAGGATCGGTACTGGGACCCCTGCTTTTTAACTTGTTTATTAATGACCTTGAGGTTGGGATCGAGAGCAAAGTCCCCATCTTTGCTGATGATACTAAATTGTGTAAGGTAATAGAATTAGAGCAGCATGTAATTTCTCTTCAGAAGGACTTGGAGAGACTGGAAACTTGGGCAGGTAAATGGCAAATGAGGTTTAATGCAGATAAATGTAAGGTTATGCATTTGGGATGCAAGAATAAAAAGGCGACTTACAAATTAAATGGAGATATATTGGGGGAATCCTTGATGGAGAAGGATTTAGGAGTGCTTGTAGACAGCAGGCTTAGCAATAGTGCCCAATGTCATGCAGTAGCTGCAAAGGCAAACAAGATCTTATCTTGCATCAAACGGGCAATGGATGGAAGAGAAGTAAACATAATTATGCCCCTTTACAAAGCATTAGTAAGACCACACCTTGAATATGGAGTACAATTTTGGGCACCAATCCTAAGAAAAGACATTATGGAACTAGAAAGAGTGCAGAGAAGAGCCACCAAATTAATAAAGGGGATGGACATTCTAACTTATGAGGAGAGGCTAGCTAAATTAGATTTATTTACATTAGAAAAGAGGCGTCTAAGAGGGGATATGATAACTATATGCAAATATATTCAGGGACAATACAAGGAGCTTTCAAAAGAACTATTCATCCCACGGGCAGTACAAAGGACTCAGGGCCTTCCCTTAAGGTTGGAGGAAAGGAAATTTCACCAGCAACAAAGGAAAGGGTTCTTTATAGTAAGGGCAGTTAAAATGTGGAATTCATTACCCATGGAGACTGTGATGGCAGATACAATAGATTTGTTCAAAAAAAGGTTGGACATCTTTTTAGATAGGAAAGGTATACAGGGATATACCAAATAAGTATACATGGGAAGGATGTTGATCCAGGGATTAATCCGATTGCCAATTCTTGGAGTCAGGAAGGAATTAATGTTTCCCCTTAATGGGGTTTTTTGTTTGCCTTCCTCTGGATCAATAAGTAAGTATAGATATAGAATAAAGTATCTGTTGTCTAAATTTAGCATAGGTTGAACTTGATGGACGTACGTCTTTTTTCAACCTCATCTACTATGTAACTATCTAACTATGTAACTATGATATTCCGGGTAACTAAATAAGGCGACAATTTGAGTTTAATTGAATCAAACTGTCCCAGGGAGCCGGTATACAGTAATCCCTATTAGTGGTTAATTAGATGTACGCTGGTACCAGTGAGGGACTGTTCAAAACCTGTCTCAGGTGTCAGACATGTCCCAGATAGTAAATGTGAAATGTCAAATAGATCATAATATGCTAGGTACAGACAAAAAGATCAATATATCACACCAGTGTGTGCTCACTTTGCTAAATCCATAGATGGAAAGTATAGACTTTCTCTACAATCCAACATGTAGCCACCTAACAGCAACTGGTTAGCTCCAGAATAGTAAAGGGGTAGGCTGTTAAACACTAAACACAATGTGCAGAGGCTCATAGACTCCTATAGGCAGTGTGGTTGTCAGTATACCTGTGCACATATTCATGAATGTGCTTCCACTGTCAGGAGTGCTAATGCCACTATAAAGCTGTGTATGGTCGAAAGAAACCTATCTAGTATGCAGAAAAAGGTTTCATGGTGGGTACATGTAGTCACCTAACAGCAACTAATTAGCTTCCGAAATAGTAAAGGAGTAGGCTGTTAAACACAGAACACAATGTGCAGAGGTTCAAAGACTCCTACAGGCAGTGTGGTTGTTAGTATACCTGTGCACATATTAATGAATGTGCTTCCACTGTCAGGAGTGCTAATGCCACTATAAAGCTGTGTATATTGGGAAGAAACCTATCTAATGTGCAAGAAAAGGTTCCTTGGTGGATACTGAATAAGATAGAGACACTGTTATAATACTGTCACAAAGCAACACTGAACCCACTGTTGGTAAACTGCTCAATGAGCATATGGTATATAGATCTAGTGAAGGTAAATCAGTCACATATGCACCATATTAATTCACATATAAATCACCTGGGTACTAGCTAATGAAGTCCATAAATACAGAGAGCTAATACCACTCATAAATGCAAACGCCGTGGCTAATATACCCCAAAGAATGGTGTGGCTGTTGGAATGCCTATGCACATATTGATGAATGTGCTTCCACCGATAGGAGTGCTGGTTACACTAATGCAACAAAATAACAAGGGAAATCAAGCAGCCCTCGCCTCACCATGCGTCACCGAGTCACCACAAAGACTCCTGCCCAACATTGAAGGGAGTACACGTAAGCCGTCTGGCAGCTGTTTGCTCTGCAACTCGATAATGCTACCACGTGAGTACCGACGGCGCGCGTGCACGTGACAGATGCCGACGCGCGCGTTTCGCGATTAGAAACGCTTTCTCAAGGCTAAGTGTGAGGGGGAAGTCCCATAGATCATAGTAAAACTTATATATGCATTGCAGTGTTTTCATTGGCTGGAAGTTTCTTCCTGGAGGTGTGTCCATGCAGTGCTATTGAAAAGTCACTAATACAGCACTCACTGATAAACCTAGACTCTCCTTAAATAAATGCACTTGATGTAGTCACAATCTCAGCTGCAGCAGTGCATAAGTTATCGTAAACTGCACTGCTGTACATGATCTCTGCAATCAGTGTATAATACTCCTGATGGTCAGCGAATTGTGAACATGATAATGGGGTAAAAATACAGTATTAGCCCCTGAGATGAAATATAATAAAGACTCTCTATCAACATGGATGAAACTTAATCAGGTTATAGCATACTCATCTTCTGTAAATGATGCATACAGAATTCAGATGTGGTAGAATTCATATCTAACCTGTTATAAGGAATAGTAAATAACAAATAAAAATGGCAGGTGGAATTGGCCCTGTGGTATAATGTAGATGGGTGTATCATACACTTGATGTAACTTAGCTGTGTGACACTGTGTACAGTGTGATTGACCGACAGTTAAAAATATACAGTATGGAGTCACGGTGTAACAAAATGTGATTGCTGGGTAACACATTACTGTACAACAATAGAGGTAAGTAGCAGGTAAGTATATATACAAGAGATAGAATATATACCCCTTATTATTAAAGGGGGGGACACTCCTATGCCACTATCAGTATATTCAATTGTACTCATATGTGCCCTGGGTCAGTTGACGTGATCTTAGATGAACGAGGTAAACATAAATCCCTCGTTCAAACCTTTGAGCGATAGTGTCTGTACTGTATACAGTATATCCATCTTGCCTCTTTTTGTAACAGAACTGTGTCCCAGTCCTCATGTCTACGGTCCATTGAGAATTGGTCCATACCAATAAACTTAACAATTGTTTGTTTATCTTGGTGAACAGAATTAATATGTCGCGCTAGAGGTTTGTCTGTTTTATTGCGTATGGAACCCATATGTTCCAAGACCCTCACCTTAAATGGGTGGCAGGTCTTGCCAACATATACTTTGCCACAGTCGCAAATGGCTTTATATATAACGCCTGTGGTCTGACAATTAATAAACTTTCTGATGTTATAAGTCTGGGTTCCATTCCAATTTGAGAATGTTCTGGTGGTAAGTATGTGATCACAGGCCTTACATTTGCCACATTTGAATGACCCTTGTGGTTTCGGGGGTATCCAGGTCCTCTTTACCTCTTCATCAAAGTGGCTATGAACCAAAACATCGTTCAAATTTCTTGCCCTCCTGCTGACCGTAGATGGATGGTCCTGCAAAAATTCACCAATAATTGTTACTAGTTTTAAATACTTGGGCATATGGTTTGACTCCCATTTAACATTTTGGATGCACATTAATACCCTGACATCCAAAACCTATGCCAAACTAGGTGTACTTTACAGGGACAAATCCTCCCTAAGTCTGCTTGTCAGAAAGCGTATCGCACAGCAGATGCTAATGCCAATTATCGACTATGGGGACATAGTATACGGCTCGGCACCCCAAACCCACCTAAGAAAACTTGATACCCTCTACTATTCAATATGCCGTTTTGTTCTCCAATGCAGCTACAACACACATCACTGCGAAATCTTCAAAGAACTAGATTGGTCATCACGTGAGTCTAGGCGCAAATTTCATCTCTCCTGTCTTGCCTTCAAATACTTTCTGGGCAAGCTACACATCTAGTTAAAATCAAGGACAGAACATAGAACACAGACAGAGCCCAATGCTACTTCCAATGACACAGATACACAGTAAAGTACATATATATATATATATATATATATATATATAAATATATATATATATATATATATATATATATATAGATATAGATATATATATATATATATATATATATATATTTATATATATATATATATATATATATATATATATATGTTCTTCCTTCAGTATTCGGTGATACCTTTTCTATTTGGACTAACAAATTATGTCATGGGACAAGCTTTCGAGAGTTATCCTCTCTTCTTCAGGTCAAGCAATACTGATATACAAAGGGTTCAATAACTAAAACAATGTGGAGAGAGGGGAAAAAAAAACAACAGATATTTACTGTAGATAAGGGGGCCTATGCAGAGAGCAGCGCTATTTCAAAACTCGTCATTTTTTGGAGAAATTCGCGCAGAAAACAGCAGAAAATGGCGAGTTACGGAAAACGCGCCAATTTTTTTTTTCTATTTCTAAAACTCGCCTCGCGGCTGGCGAGAACCTCCATCTCGCCAGTTTTAAAAATATCCTAATGCAGAGAGGCGCGAACGGCATCTAGCGGCTGTTCGCGCCAATAAAATGGCGCGATTGTCTCCTTTTTGCCTTGCCAGGAAAAGTTGGCAAGAAGCTGCCGCTCGCGGCCATAGGAAAGGGACAAAAAGCCGCGCATTATTTTTAACACATTTCTGCAGCGCGCATCTCGCCAATTTAAACTCGCCACACGCATTCATGTTAAACATAGCAGAATTCGCACATTTCTGCATATGGAGAATAAAACTCTTCAAAAAAGCTACTTTTTATTAAACTCGCCAATTTTAAAATTCGCTGCTCTCTGCATAGGCCCCAAGATAGGGTGTTAAGTGTTGGAAGCCAGAGGACAGTGTCAAAGAAAGGTGACACTGTCCTCTGGCTTCAAACACTTAACACCCTACCTTATCTACAGTAAATATCTGTTGTTTTTTTTTTTTTTTTTTTCCTCTCTCCACACTGTTTTAGCCATTGAACCCTTTGTATATCAGTATTGCTGACCTGAAGAAGAGAGGATAACTCTCGAAAGCTTGTCATCATTTGTTAGTCCAAATAAAAAAGTTATCACCGAATACTGAAGAACTCATTTATTCTGCACTATCGCAACTGGACTAACACGGCTATTTTCTGCTTTATATATATATATATATAAACTAAAAACATATGGTCATTTAGTTTGATTCTTTGGCCAAAGTATCTTAAGCCTGCACACCAAACGCCAAGGTAGACCAAATCTGTGCAGGTTAAACTAAGAACTATGCAGCTAATCACAACAGCTTTATTATAAAGTTTTCTTCCTGGTATTATACAAGCTATTAAGAATTGTATTAGTGTTGGGACCTGCACAGATTTGGTCTACCTTGGCGTTTGGTGTGCAGGCTTAAGATACTTTGGCCAAAGAATCCAACTAAATTACCATATGTTTTTAGTTTAGATATACACATATATATATATATATATATATATATATATATATATATATATATGTACTTTACTGTGTATCTGTGTCATTGGAAGTAGCATTGGGCTCTGTCTGTGTTCTATGTTCTGTCCTTGATTGTAACTATATATTGCCATGCCCAGTAGCACTCCATTTTGACATTCATATGCAAAAATATATATTGTGGTTACTTTGGGGGTATATAAATTAGGAGGTTACTGGTTTTCTCTGTTTTGCAAGCTACACATCTACCTGAACAAGTTCCTCACTCCTACCATGCAGCACTTATCATCTGAGATCTGACTCCAAAAGACTGTTCATGGGCCCAAGGTTCAGCAAAGTATCTGTCCGCTCCTCTTTCTCTTACTGTGCACATTGTAACCATGTATTATTTGTCATCTTAACTCTATGCCCAGGACATACTAGAAAACGAGAGGTAACTCTCAATGTATTACTTCCTGGTAAGGCAGGGTTTGCCCCAATGATGACGTCACTCGGAAGCGACCTGATCATGGATGTGCGCGCACATGCGCACGGGACTGATACATGAGTGGGAGAGACCAGAAGTTTTTAAATGACTACACCTGGGGTATGGGCTATAAATAGTGGACTGTATGTGTTTTGTATTATATCTTCACTTGAGAAAGACCACGTCTGGTGGTTGAAACTTTGTGCCTGTTCAAATACATTTTTTCAAATCCGCAGTGCCCTGGAACCTTCCATTTTTGCTTACTTCCTGGTAAAACATTTTAAAAATAAATAAATACATTCATTGTTAGCCCAATGGGAGAAGCGCAGGGATTCCCTTTCTGTTTTTTCACATATGTATGGCCAATCTTTTCACCAGCAGCACGCTCCTTACACGGAGAAGTACTGTGAATATATATTTTTGTTTTACAAAAACAAATTGGCAAGCCTCACAGAGTTAATCATTTTGCGTAATTAGTCGCAAATGTAGGATTTGTTTGAAAGTCTCCAAAAAAATGTCTCAAGAAATTGAGCAACAGGCTATTAAATTACTCTGATTTAGTAGAGAAACCATTTACGTATATACCTCTAAATGGAGTGATTTATATTCCATGTTGAGGAATACCTGTGAACACACTTGGCTTACCTGGAAATTGTAATTTTTGCATATTTAAATTATCCTCTCTCATAAATCCTATTTCATGGTCTGGAACTGGAATAAATAGGTTTAGTGAATTCTGGGCAAACATTGAGAATTGGCTACATTTTTTGCAAAACTAAAGTCAATTTTGCTCTGTTTATGAACATAGGTTAAATTCATGCAGCATTTACAGTGAATATGATTCACATTTACTGAAACTACTTTACCCTCACTTGATTTGGACAATCATAATAGAACATACTCCTCTTCTGCTACCGTTACAACAATTATCCATTAAATGAATGTTTAATTCACATGAGAGAGAATCCTATTTGGTAGCATTCTCACTGAATTGCAAACCTTTTAAAACACTAATCTATACAACATGTGGAGAGATACCTGTAAACACACCTGAGATAAGTGTGAATCAAACTAATTTCTCTCTCTCTCTCAGATATTTTGGGGAAGAATGCACCTGTATCTATTAAAGAATTAATATACAAAATTTCCCATAGCTAACAAACATTACATTGTGTAGTTTACAGATAGTTTTGTTACGCAGGCCCGTTTACTTTTAAAACAATCATTAAAAGGAAAACAGAACCACAAGTTAATCTAGCCTTTGGAATCTTAACTTTCAACAATTTACATCTCTTGGACTCTGGAGTAATGTAGGCTATGGTAATAATACCAAAGTTAACAAATTTGTACATATTTATCAGAGAATGTATATTTGCTCCAATTATCTTTTCTTTTTAAAAAAAAATCTTTTCATTTTAACAAAATGTGCAGTTGGCAGGTCAAATATAACGTAACCATGTATTGCCATCATAACTGTGCTCAGGACAAACTTGAAAACAAGAGGCCGATGTATTACATCCTGGTAAAACATTTTATAAATAAATAAATTCTCTGACACTTACTGTATCAGACTTCTCCCCTCGCTGATTGCAATCTGCACTAATTGGTGTGATTGGTGTGATTGGTGTGTCTTGATAAAAAAAACAAGTATGGATTGTAATATTGATTTATTATGGTTGAAGATTGGGCTATATAAATGTATTCGTTTGAAGATCCCACAGTTTGTAGCCTATTTATGATTGCTTACCTACTGATTAAAAGGAGAACAAAAGTGCACCAATTACTACATATTGCCTTTTGTGTGCTACAATTACCATTGTGGCACTAAACAATATAAATGTGTTTTTTGGGGGCTTTTAAGTATGAAGATATGTCTCAGGAGACGTTTTTGCTCCTGAGACACCTGTGGTTGTCTCTATGGCTTACAAAGAGAAAAGGGCCTACATAAGTCCTTTGCTTTTTATGAATTTAGATAAATTCCATTGGTATGGAATTTAGACTTTCCTTGGCCAAGCTAAGGAGATCTGAGAGCTATGTTGAAGTCATTCTGCTTCTGAGGGAAAACAACTTCTTTCAGCAGTTCCAGGTCCTTTTAGGGTACCTGGCATTTGCTTTGAAAGTTTTGCCAATGGGCAGTGTATTTTCAAGGCATCTAGCAGAGGCAACAAGACGATTTGGCTGGGTTTAGGTTTTTGGTGGGTTAAAGGGTCTGAGGTGTTGCCAGATCCTGCCAGAGGTTTTGGCATTGGCTAGATACTTTGGCCCCTTGATGGTTTTGATTATTCATGTTGGAGAAATTACATGTTATCCACTTGGGAGGCTATGTTATTTATCATCCATATTTGAGTATGATAAGAGGTTTGATGGTGTTAATTTGTCAGATATTGGCTTTGATCTGATTGACAGCACACAGGCAATGTGGGAGGGAGGTTTTGGTATTTCCATTTGGTCTTAAAACCTATTCCATTTTTTGTATAAAACTGCTGCCATGTTCTGCTTGATGTCTGTTACCTCTGATCTGTAGTACACGCTATGCCATTCCCGGCAAGGATCTTGGCAGAGATTTTGGAGCCTATTAGAGCTCATTTGCACCATTTTGTGTGCTTTATTAACTAGATCCGATCACACTGCTGGCAGAGCTACTTCGTTTCCATATGGAGCGCTACCAGCTGATTTGATCCCACCATTCATGGGCCTAATTTGGCTACAGCTGCAGCCACACATACATGTTACCTACCTTTTGGAGCCCCTTCAATGCTCACATCAAGATTTTGGAGGGCTCAGTGTACATTCTCACCAGACTATCTTCTGGCCTGTCTCCTGAATTTTTGGAGACAACGACAATCAGCTACGGTCCCTATGGATCAACTGTCAGTAGTACCTGTGAGTGATATCCCTTCTCTGTCTGATAATTTTAGTCTAGGTATGTGGTTTATGACCCCAGTGATAAGGCTATCCCCTGCTTTGACTACTAGGGGATCTGCCTGAATAGTGGTATAGCCTAGCCTCCGGCCGTTACTATCTTCCGTGGGCCCTAATTGTATAAGTCCTGCTAGGGACAGGCACTGGAGGGGTTAGATTATCTCAAAAGGACCTAGTGTGCTATTGTAGCCCTGGATATATTTACTGTATCCAGGGGAGGGCCTAGCAACAGCCTGAGAATGTCAGCCTGGTGGAGTATACTGGCTGGGTCACATGTGGTTGATGTGACTCCTGTCAGTATTAGACCTGCTCTGTTATGGGCAGGGTAACAAGCCCAACCCCAGGGGATAAATACTGGCACTCTCTCAGAAATCAGGGTGTCTCTTTGTCTCTTCCTCCCCCTGTGGAGTGCACAACAGCTACCCTGTATCCCCTTGTGGAGTAGGAGCACCAGAAAGGAACTGAATGGGCCTCAAGTCTGAGTTAACCTTCAGGGAATGTGGATTGCTGTATAATCTGGACTACGCAATAAACATCCATTGAACCATCCAAGTGTGTGATTCACTGCCTGGTAATAAAAGATGTGTCAGCATGGATCTTCTTGCAGACACAGGATACTCGCTGACTGGAAGCGCTGCCAACTATGAATAAGGTACCCTGAAAGCCTGTCCTGATTCTCTCCAAACCACCGCGGAGCAACTCAGAGCCCTCCTGTTACCTCATAGGTATGTACAGTCCCAGGAGACATACTTGTAGCCACCAATTCTCACAGAGGGTGGGGGTAAAGGGGCTATAGTGGGATATGGTCAGAATTCACACAGATTATAAGATCATAAGTGAAATTGCTATTCAGGGCTAATTTACCTGCTCTTTGTTGAGTCTCACTGAACTAACCATTTTACCATGTTAAGAATATCTGGTTTACACTACAACACAGGTGTATAAATAGCATGTTTTGAAAGGCTGTGATTATTCCAATATATTTCTCTGACACACCAATGGAGAGATCAGTCTCTTAAAGTAATTAGTATCACAATAGGAAAATCATTGACAGTCAATTATAGCTATTTTTAGCAAGTACATGATACTGTATGTCTCCCTATAATGAATTTCTCTGTGGTCTAAACATACAGTCAATAGGTACTATTCGATTTACTGTGTCTTTTCAGTACATACCCTCAAAATAGCAACTTTGATGCAGTTTGCTATATCTGCTACATTATAACAGAGTTTGAAGCACTTTGTAATTCACTGAGCTATTTCACCTAAGCTGAATCACAGAAATCACTCTGTTCAAGATAATATATATATATATATATATATATATATATATATATGTATATATATATATATATATATATATATATATATATATATATCGTCAACTGAGTAGCAGGCTATTGAGCCAAATTTACCACCATTTATTCACAGAGCCTATTTTGAGCATTACCCATCTAATAACACCCAATATGGTGGTTAACTTCATAACTTCAGTTCTCTGTGATCACTGCCTCAGATATATGCCACATGCTGCTGAACAAATTGATACCAGCAAGTGGATGAACGTTCCTTTTCAGGAGTTCATTTTTAAGTTTTAGTCTTGGTCTTTTGGTGTATTTGTTACATGTTGGGCACGTTATAGACTTATCCTATTTGAATGTACGGTATTTTTCGTACCACATTTTAATCAAAATGAATTATTAAATCATTACCAAACGGCTTGCAATTTTTGATGTGGTGTGCACCGCATATAGGATTTCTCTCCAGGTGTACTTCTTCAGTACACTTTTACAGTTTCCAGTCACCTCCTGTGAGGATTGGACCTCGGTCCCGCCCGGTGATGCGTCCCGTGATGCGTTGGGTGACACCCCTCGCGTGTGCGCTGTGCGCAAGTGCCACAGTACACCTACCAGGACCGGACCTAGACTCCGACCCCGCGCCAGGTCCAGTGATGCAACGGAGGACGTCACTTTTCCCACTTCATGTTGGCGCCACAATACCAGGGGGTTTTACCCAGGATCAGATATTGGCAATTGATTCAGCCATGGCATCTGTATACTCCCGCTGGTCATTGGAGCCATGTTGCTTTAGCTGCATATTTGGTAGTAGGGTCCGCTTGGGTCACTAAGTCCCCTAGATTACGGCCTCTTCTATAACAGAATCGTGGCGGCTGTGTAAAGAATTTGCCAATTTTCATATCATGCCCTAGGATCTGGTAGTGACGTAAAATGCTTTGTTTAATGAAACCTGAGGCTGTGCTGAAAATACTTTTGATGTTAAACCGGTCATCGATCTAATTTTTTACTGTTGGTTCTAGGATTCTGCTTCTGTCCACACATCTTGCTTTTTCCAATGCAGTTGTAATGTCAATGTTGCTGTATCTCCTTAAACCGCATAGCAGTTTTATCCAATGCTTGCTCCAATTCGTCTGGATCACTGGTGATTCTTTTGATTCTCAGGAATTGAGAGTACGGTAGGCCTCTCTTCAATGGAAGGGGATGATGGCTGGTTGCAAGTAGTAAAGTATTCTTACCTGTTGGTTTATTGATAACCCTTGTAGCTAGGGAACCATTACTTTTATTAACATCTGTATCCAGAAAGTTAATTTCCGTCTTGCTAATACTAGCTGTAAAATGTATGGTAGATGGGATTCTATTAAGGTCGTCAATGAATTTTAGTAGTTCTGTCTCATTTGACGCCGCATTGCCAAGGGTCACGCGTCCCGAAGCCAGCTGAACCTCGGTAAGTAGAGGTTGTAGAGGTCTCGCGCGGTCCCCCAGCATTTAATTTATATGCCTTGGGGAAGAGCGCGGGACCTCTGCAACCACCTGTGCCCCCCAAAACAAATCCCGCGCCCCCCAGTTTGCACACCGCTGTCCTAGAACAATCAGTTCTGCATGCCAATAGAACCAGATTAATTGTAAATCCGGGTGCACAGACTCATACAAAACATTATAGAGAAAAGATAGCAGCCAACACTCCAATAGTCATCAAATAAATGTTGATGCATATCCCATAAAGTAAAGACAAATATACGATACCGTTTCCACGAAATCAGCAGACAGCACTCAGGTAAGTAACATAAATAGATTTTCGCATTTAAACAAAGCACAAAATTCCAGCTGGTTCCGCTGTATATGCTCTGCTTGTGTATGCTGCTCCAGGGAGAGGCATTCTTTTTCCAGCATTCTCTCTGCATTCTGCAGTGCTGCCTGTACTTCAACATTTTCCTGGGACAATTGTTCCGTAACTTTTTCTGCTTGGTGAAGCTTCTCCTTTCCTTCACTAGCCTGGTCAGACAAATCTGAATTTTCTTCTTTCAGACTTACATTCTCTCTCTTTACAGTCTCTAAATCACTCAGGGCATTCTCATAGGCTTCCTTCAAAGTACACAGCTCTGTGTTTAGACCATGGCCCTCTTGGCGAGAATGTTCCTGCTCTGTGCTGCGAGCATGAACCTCTTTCTGAGAGACTTCCAACACTCTATGGCAATTGTGAATTATCTTGCAGAGCCTCCCCATGTTTGTTTCAGGTTAGCAATTAGTCCGTCCGACATGTTCTGCTTTCCATCCATGGCGGCCGCTGCAATGTTTACCCTTTCCAGACTGGTCATCACCTCCTCCAACTCACTCCGTAAGAGAGTCTCTGGTTTCTTCAAAGCCTCATACAAACATATAGCTTGGAGTACACACCTCTGTAACTTGGCGGTAGCCTCCTATACCTCGGCGTTCGCTTCTCGCTCCTTATTCAATTGCTCCCACAGAACTTCATAATCATGACGGGCAGTTTGGAGTGCAGAAATTAAGGCCCTTTTATCCTGGATCAAGGATTCAGCTTCCTCCTCCTTTTCCTTTGCCACTGTTCCTGTGATGATTCCGTCCGTCACTCGGTCTGCAGCACATCGGCGCCTTTCTGATGCACGTTGTCCTGACATCGCAGGCTCAAGATGTTCGGTCACTTCCTCCGTGACTCGACAAATACTTTTCTTTTTCTTCTTCTTTCTCTTTGCTTTATTAGCTCCAGGGACATCAGTATTACTCGGCACACACTCACAGGTATCAGCTTCCACATCTTCCTTGCGCTCAAAACGCGTTGCTTGCTTTTGCAGCTGTGGGAGACAGTATTCCTTTTGCTGCTCCTGTTGCCACTGTTTGTAATTGAAAATTTGGGGACACACTTCTCCCGTGTAACCTGGTTTTCTTCTAGCCGGCACGGCTCCGAATTCTTTGTCACTGACTCCAAAGTTATGGGGTCTTGTGCTCAGGACGCTGGTCACTTTTGCAGCTTCCCTCTGCAGGTACGGCTCTTTCCCAGGGCTACATATAAGTCATCATCATCATCATCATCATCATCATCATCATCATCATAATCATCATCATCATCATCATCATCATCATCATCATCATCATCGTAGGTCCTGAAAGGACACTGTTTTGCATGATTATGTACATTCCAAAGCAAACATTTCATGTCGGCCATTTAAAAAACGCAGCATGGAAAACTTGAAACAGCACTTTGCTTATAGCGTTAGCTTTACATAGCACAGGAATCTTTTCATACCCGACGGGCAGACTTTACACTCAGCACTTGCTAGATGTTTTCTTCAGCAAAAATGTTGGTTTTCTGCTTGGGTTCAGGGCATTAACATATCTTCATCTACTGACCTCTGGGTGCTACTGCATCCACACTTCACACATTCTCTGTGTATGCTGTAAGCATAACTGGTTATACACAGTGGGATAGACTTCACTGGCACTCACTCGCACTTTACTTCGGCCGGTCGGCCATTTTAAATCCCCGCTTGTTTTTCTCAAACCCTAGACCTTTCAGTGACTGCCAGCATTATCCCCCATATGTGACAAACGGCTCCCTTTATGTAGCACCGGTGTTTGCCCAGACTCTTCGTGACACAGTCTTCTAGGGTTTCATTTGTAGAAAAGGGGGACAAACACGTGTATACACACAAGGTGCACTCAGCCCTCAACCTTCAGTGGTTTATTTCTCCAGTAGTGACACTAAACATTTTAAACACCGTCACTTTAAGAACAAACAAAATCATAAAAATAAACATCTACTCCTGTCAGGAGTCTAACTCACATGCATATCCCTATCTGCAATGTTGGCTGGGTAAGCCAGTTACCAACTTTAAATAACACACAGAGATAACATTGAGTCCTTAACTGTCAGCTGGGGACAGCGTCCCAATAGATCCTCAGATGCTGCAACACGTGTGGGCCGTCTACCCCAAACTGGATCCTGGGGAGCAGCGTCTCCCAGCCTCCAGGCTCTAAGAGAGACTGAAGCAGCCAAACTAACTGCGATATATTCCTCTTCCTCAATTAGGAGAGCAGGTGAGTGAAAACCAGAACCTCTGTAAACTCTGGCCTGGAGTTTCCATCCCACAGTCTCAGCAAACGTAAAACTGTGGAATAGATCATTTTTTCCCTTTTTTGCACTTTCTGACTTAAATCGGACAGACAGCTGCCTAATAGTCTATGTCAGGCTATGGGCTCTTTGCAGTAAGCGCCGAAAAGCCGTTTTTCGCCATTTTTTCTTCAAAATTGCCTTCCCGATTCAGTAAGCGCCGATAAGTGGGAAAAATCGGCAATTTTTGTTTCCGATAAAAACTTATCGGCAGCCGGGTGGCGATAAGCCACTTTTCGCCTCTTATCGGCACTTTTTGAAATCGGCTGTATTCTTGTAGCCCCGATCAGCTTTTCGCTGCTGATCGGCACTCCAGAATTGAGAATGTAACTCCAATCCGTCCAGCCAACTAAAGTTGGCAAGTTGGTGGAGGAGAAGCATCGGCAAGGGCAACACTTAGAAAAAATCAGGCCTTTTTCCTGTCTGTGATTGATGCCGGGGGTCTCCGGAGCTGATACCCCCCGGCATGCATGTAAAGCCCACTTCATTACCTTAGCGGCTAATCGCTAAGGCAATGAAGGGGTTAACCCACCGTGCCAGCTTTATTGTGGGTAGTGGGTGTGGGTGAAGGGGGTATTTGGCCCTTGTTGTTTGTTTAGGGCTTGCGGGGGGGGTTGCGGGTGAACTTAACCCCTTCACGACCATAGCAGTTAATACCGCTACGGTCATGAAGGGGTTAAGGCCTCCCGCTACCCACCCGCAAGCCCTAAACAGCCACCGTTGGGGCTAATACCCCCTTCACACACACCCGCTACCCACAATAAAAAAAAAAGTCACACACAACAGCCCCACACTAAATAAATAAATATATCTATATTAAATATATCTATATAAATAACTAAATATATATATATATATATATATATATATATATATATATATATACAGTGCTCGACAAATAATAATAACCACTCGCTCATGGCGAGTGGATTTAGGCCGCTGGCGAGCCATGCTGCAGCTCTATCAATTCCCCTGCTCGCGTCAATTTAAAAAAAAAAAAAAAAAAAAAAATAATTCCTCTCCCTAATTGGTCTGACGCAGGGAAGAGGGCCGGCTGGCAGCTCTGGGTCAGCCTCACTCTCCCCCCTCCCCTGCCCCCGATCGCTGCCAGGGGCTCTGACTTCCGTCCCCATGGATGCAGCCTGTGGGGTGGGGGCGCGCGCGCTAGCAAAGTTAGCTGCTGGATCCAGCGCGTCCCCGTCTGGCCACGTTTCCCATTGGGGAGGATGTCCCTCGTATGCCCCCACATACTCAATTTCCCCCCCAATGCCCCCGCAGGACCCCGATGTTCCCCGCAGGCCCCCTAATGTCACCCGCAGACCTCGATGTCACCCGCAGGTCCCAGATACCCACCTACCTCTGGTGAATGGGACTCCCGGCTCCGTTTCTTGTAGTGTGTGTGTGTGTGTGTGTGTGTGTGTGTGTGTGTGTGTGTGTGTGTGTGTGTGTGTGTGTGTGTGTGTGTGTGTGTGTGTGTGTGTGTGTTCGTTCCGTTCCTTATAGTGTGTGTGTGTGTGTGTGTGTTCTTTCCGTTCCTTGTAGTGTGTGTGTGTGTGTGTGTTTGTTTGTTCCGTTCCTTGTAGTGTGTGTGTGTGTGTGTGTGTTAGTGAGCTGGGGCTGCAATTCCATGGGAGTTGTTTTAAAAGCTTGATTTGCTGTATTTTAAATTATTTTGGCTATGCTGCTATGCATAAATGTGTGTGTCATGTATTTTAAAATTAGATAGATGTAATTTTTGCTATTGTATGGTGTACACAGGGTGAGGCTTGCTTTTGTATATTGTATTCTTGTTGATACTTATATTTTTTCAGAGGATAACTTGTTCTGTTCAACGATTGAATTAGTTAATTGTTTAATTGTTAGTGATGGAATGTAAATTGTTTAGGGATTTAATTAATAAATGCTAATTGATTTGTGGTTACTGGATTAGTTTAAATAGTATACTTGTTTGGATGTATTGGTATTTTGTTTGGAATATGTTATTGTTAACATTCATTTGCAGAATGTATATGGTGCATAGATTGTATGCATCATGTATACAATGTAAATGCAATGTTTTCAGTGGCATTTGTGGCTTTTGATTGGCATTTGAGGATTTTGATTGGAAGATCAGATTGGATTATTAAAGGAAATTGATTTTATTTTTGTGTGTCTGTATGGAGAAGTGGTATTTGTAGTACAGCGTGTTTTTGATAACCCTTCTACATTTATTTGTATATTGGTTCATCATGTGTGTAACTCGGGAAGCAGGGGGTCCCTGGTCCACAAAGCAATGCAGTTCAGCTCAGGGGACCCCCTGCTTCCGCACAATATGATTAAAATACATAAATGCTGCTTCATTACCATAGCACATAGCCGCAAAGGTAAGGAATGATTGTTTATTTATATATGTGTTTTACTCATAGTGTAGATGTGCAGAGGGTCTCCGGAGCTGAACTGCTTTGGTTTTAGGTCCGGGGACCCCCTGCTTCCCAAGATACAGGCCCCTTTATGGGGTGCCGGTATCCCTCTGCTTTGTTTACATTCCGCGGTCACGTGATCGGGACATTTAAATGCAGAGGGATACCGGCACCTCATAAAGGGGCCTGTATCTCGGGAAGCAGGGGGTCCCCGGACCTGAAACCAATGCGGTTCAGCTCCGGAGACCCCCTGCACATGTACACTATGAGTAAAAGTTGTTTTGATATATTTTTATTTTGCCGATGTTTGCGCAGAGAGCGCGGCGGGTCTCTCTCTGCTGCAAACACATATCGGCAGAAACGGCCTATCGCCAGGTTATCGGGAGCCAGGCTTTTTAATCACCGGCTCATCGGCGTTTTGCTTTCGCAGAGATTCGGCAAGGATCGGCATGGATTCGGCCCTTACTGAATACTGCGAGGGCAAATCGCCAAAATCATGCCTATCGGCAACACTTGCCGAAAGCACTTTTTCGGCGCTTACTGCATGAGGCCCTGTGTCACAATACATATCCACAAAACTACTCATAGTGTCTTATAATGTATGTACGTCTAAATTGATGTATCTATTAAATTGTACAGTGTTGTTTGTTACTGTGGTTACCAATTTATTTTCATAATTAATATTTCATGTCTGTAAAGATTCAAGCAAATTGTTTGAAAATATAGTACACATTGCAAAATAACACATTTAATGTTTCGTATCAAAAATCCAGTCAAGAGATGTACCATTTATTTATGTTGTGAAGTGCTATTTACCTGGATGGTGCTATATAAATAAAGTTATACATACATTTATATTTTTTGTCACTTCAAAAAACGAATTCCAAAATAGGGGCTGCACCAATTTGGTTGAAACTTCTGGCAGATATAAGATAGGTTGGCTGAAAATTACCCACAAAATGTTATCAGAAGGCGTTTGGCCTGTGGAGAGAGACCAAATGAACAAAAACACAGGCAGACAAACACACACCCAAGGTGGCCACAACGTCTAGTTGAAGTTTTCACTTTGGTCATGCCACTCACTCATCCAGTAATTAATTTTCCTACATTTGAGGCTGTCATTCACTCTAAGGCCGCGCTTATAGTGCCGGCAACAGTGATGCGACAAATGTATTGATGCCGTCGTGTGCACTCATAGTAGGAGCGACGCGCCGGCTTGATAGCGCAACGGCTTGGTCACGATCGCTGGAAGTCACTTCAATTTGATTTTTCCAGTGACGTCAGCGTGACGTCAGCGTCGCTGTCCCCGTCACCGGCACTATAAGCGCGGCTTAAGACAGCTTTTATTTACTTCCTGTATTCCATACAATGGTAAAGATTATATCAAAACTTAAAATAAAACGTTAGAAAAAAAAGGTCTGTATACACTGACACATTTTGTAATTATTCATATTTACTTACAAATAGTAAAAACAACAACAACTCATATTTTCTTTTTTCTCATACGTACCGATAGTGTTTTATTAAAAAAGAAAAAATGAGTATTTAGGTAATAGTAAAAAATATTATAAAATTAATTGCAGCTTTTTTATGGGCTTGTTCATAATTGCTAGCAGTTTATAAACGACAATTAAGATTTATTTTACTGGGCACACACAGATTGTTCTTACAGCATTGAATGGCCAAAAGTTTCTCCTTCAATAGCAACACATTGTTTTACCAGTATACTGCACAGACTACCATTAGACAAAAAGGGACAAAAGGCAGCTGGAATACAGTATGCTAATGAACTCTATTGAAACCATAACAGGTGTCCACAATGTGCTGATGTTTGCCCAAGCCAGACATTTGTATGCTAAGTCTGTGTTTAGTAGGCAGCACTTTGTCTTAGTCAGGATGTTGGCTGCTATTTAAAAAAATGTGTATGCAAATGTATTTCTTGGGACCACTTCAACATATTATAGTAAGTATGTATGGGGGCTGCATTAATAAACTTCCCCAGCTCCCCAGCTGAACACTTCCTAAGGTATTAGGAAAATACTATGACCCCGTGTAACACAATAAAATGAACTACCTATGATAAATTCCAATATGAATCATTTATAAAATATACTAAGAAAAGTAATCTACAATGCTAAACAAAGTGCACTTAAAAATTTTAATTATATTCCAATTTGTAATTTACTCTGATTTTGGCAGGCATCTGGTACTTTAAATGATATCTGGGGCTATTATCAAAGTACCCTGACAAATACAGCACCAGATTTAACAATCAAGAAAACCCCACTGTGTAGTTTGAATGTTTTTCTTAATTGTACTACTTTTGCACTGATAATTTATAAGTTTTGCAAAAATGAGACTAGACAACACAAGTCACCTTTTTCTGATTTTGGATACGTTATTTGTGTACTTTTATATGACATTGGGTATGCCTCAGATAACTCCTCGATAATTCTTGCTATAAACAATGCATAACAATTCTGATATATTTGATGCTAATTTAAGTGGCGATAGGACAAGCACAACTGCTTAGTAAATCAGTACAGATTTAGCAGGGACTTGGCTAGGGCCATTATAATGGCCTCTTGTCCCGCTGGTGTGTTTTGTGTCCCGCTGCAACACGCCAGCGGGAGCAATAATGGCTGCTACAGCTGTACTTTTATGACAAAAATAATATTTGCAGCCCATGATGTTTAATCCCATAGATCCTTACTCTTTACCATGAATATGTACATAATTTATTATGTAATATCTCTATTCTATTGAGAAAAAAGACACTAAACATTTAAAATGTGAACTCTTCAGCCTGCCAATCAGCAGATAACCTGGGTAGAACAAGCCTATTGGAAAGGTGTACTCTCAGCCTTATGCAAAACATAGTATGTTACACAGTTTTAGGCACACTTATCCAACACAGATAACTAATTCAAAGACACAAAACATCCAAACTCCTATGGGTTTTAAAAAAAATCAGTTCTGTAGGATTAGATAATACTGACTGCATATCTCTTTTTTTTATGACTAATGCCATTTTGTATGATTTTTTTTAAATGTGCTGATTATCCTTTGGCTGCTGTAGCAACCATTTAGAAAGTCACATCCCGTTTCTCATTTGAAACAGGCACTTACACACACCTTTTTTGAGCTCAGCCCTTTGCAACAGATCTGTTTGTGATACTTGGTTGTCAGTGTTCCAAACAGCAGGCTGTCTATTGCCAAGCTGAACACTGTACCAATAATGTGCTACACTTAGTAATATAATGTTACTTTGTTGCTGCAGTAGTCCAAAGTTGGAAATTTCGATTGCCCCACAAGCAGGGTATTGGCCGATCGATCACAGGGGAAGGGATCAATCTGCACCTTAGGTAATTGTTTCTCATTAAAGCTACTCAAATGGTGCATGTAGCAAAACAAAAAAAAGTGGATGCAGGACTGCTGCTTTAAAGTAAAGTACCAATGGTTTAAACATATTCTGCTGCACAACATATAAGGAATTTGACCATACCTAAATAAATTGGGTTCATTTTCTCTTTGTGCAAAACTGCTGGTCCGCATTGAAAAATTACCTTGCATGTTTGGCTTATTTGACAATAAACTGATCACATTTAAAAACCCACAGATAAATTCTGCACAAGATGGCAATCTGAAAAAATGAAATGGCACCGGAGGCTTTCTGATTACTGTATACTACTGACATCATATTCAAAGAATATAGAAAAGACAATTACAAATGTCAACGATGCTCAAGGCTAGAGGATAAGTAAACTTAGAGGGAAGTTGATGAATTACTTGTAGAGATGGGCAAATTTTGGGGGCGGATTTGAATCCGCCGCAGATTGGCCAATTTGGTCTGTGGATTTCAGCAGATCAATCTCAAAAATGGCAATCCACCTTTTGCTGATTTTTTTTTTTTTTAGAAACACCGACAATCCATCTGTGGATTCCGCAATCTTTTGACGGATTTTAAGAATCTAATCCCATTGATATCAATTGCTAAAACAGAGCTTCTCATATTCCCTCCCAGACTATGCCCCATTGTTCCCTTCTCTATTACAGTCAATATCACTACTATCCACCCAGTTTCGCACGCATGCTGCTGAGGGGTTACATAGAATCCTCCCTTACCTTCTTCTCACATACAGGCTTCCTAATCATTTCAGTATAAATTACAGAATTACCCTCATTTTTTATAACGATGAACACTCCTCTTTACCTACATATATCTCAACTCTGATCTCTCGTTACACACCTGCTCGTCTCTTACGCTGAACAAAAGTTTGTCACATCTTTGCACCTTTTTTGTGCCATTTTGTCACCTTTTACCTCTACAGACCTCTCCCATTTTAAACCTTTTTCACTAATCCATGTATCTGTCATCATAACTCTGTGCCCAGGACATACTTGAAAACGAGTGGTAACTCTCAATGTACTACTTCCTGGTAAAACATTTGATAAATTAATCTGTCCCTACCTATGGAACATTGTTCCACTCAATATTCGTCAAGC
The DNA here is from genome assembly GCF_040206685.1 of Ascaphus truei. Taxonomy (NCBI): domain Eukaryota; kingdom Metazoa; phylum Chordata; class Amphibia; order Anura; family Ascaphidae; genus Ascaphus; species Ascaphus truei. The sequence goes on along the minus strand of NC_134486.1, from coordinate 95,726,101 downwards.
ACTTTCCACATTCATAGCCCAGCTCAAATCTCACCTCCTAAAAGAAGCATCTCATGTTATAAACCTCTACTACGAACTTTACTGTGTATGCAAGCCTCCCAGCATACCACTTCAATTGTAAGCTCTTTGGGGCAGGGTCTCCCTTTAACTAATGTTGTCATTTTTGTGTGGCTCTTACCCCCATTGTTTGTCATTTATTTACCCTGTATTGTAAATTTGTTAAATGCTGTATACATTGTTGGCGCTATATAAATAAAATTATAGATCTAATTATACGTATATAGTATCGTCGTTTGCAGAATAAAGGCCTTTATCTTTCTCTCGTCAAATAGTGAATTTTGAAAAGATATGCATTTATATCTCTTTCTCTCTAATCCACTTCTATTAATGTTGCCAATTGTGTTACATTTATTGCCATAGAGTAGGAGGATCCAATGCACACTCACATCCAGGTAATATGAAATACAAAAAAGAGGACACAATAGTGTAATTCTGTGTATGATTGGTATAGGTAAAGGTGATAATGCACTCACATTTGGTAAGATAAAACAGGCATCTCGGTTAGTCAGTTTAACCAAAATGTTGTTGAAGAACGTCTGATGTCAGGATGCTTCTTAGGGTATATATAGTCTCTGATGGCAGGATAGTCCCGATATCTCCCAGACTCACAGATGGCAGGATATAATGGGGATATAGAACAGAAAGAAAGAACAGAAAGAACACACACACAGTATAGTACTGTATAAGCAGATATAATCTATAACTCTATAGTATATCCACTCACATTGTGTGTACTAATAGTATGCTTTTAGGTTGTTAAAGTAACCAACTTATGATGTCTTCACTGGAAGGTAGAAAAAACTTTATAAATTAATACAAATGAGCACTTACAGAGCTGTATACATAAACAGCCTAAGGCAGTCCAAAACACATGCGGCCCCACTCTCAGTAAAACCCAGCGATGGCCATAACACTGGGGGATACCGCACTGAGGGGGTACAGAGCTTCAGACAGCTCCTAAGGTCTATATAATTCAGCAGCTGACTCCAAAAAATGTCTCGACACGTTTCGTCCGAATGGACTTCTTCAGGGGCTTCCTAAATGTCCTGCAATCCTTTTCCTTATTAAATATGTTCAAAATTTGCGCCTTTTTTCCTTCCTCTTCTCCCATTGGTTAATCGCTGCATGCCAGGGCCTAGCGTGTGTGTTTCAGCAGGAGCACTGACGTCATCGCTCTACAGTCACCGGGCACTGCGTATCAGCACTACTCATGCTTTCCACGCAGGGTAGACCAGGAAGTCGCTCTACAGTCACCAGGCAATGCGTGTCAGCGCTACTCATGCGCTCCACGCAGGGAGAACCAGGAAGTAAGTAAATACACAGGGGCAAAATTTATTGCCATACCTGGGAAATACACAAACTCCATAGAACTGTAAACATTTTACTTAAAAAAATTGCCAATATTTTCTCAACACGGTTTCAGAGACATTTTAAAAAAATTGCAATAAATCAAACCACTGAAAAAAGAAAAATACACAGTTTTGGGTTACATTGACCTATGATGTTGGTGATGCCAGACTGTTGCTGGAAACTCTGCAGTCTCTTGGGCAGATTTCTTCCACGTGTGGTGGACGTCCCAAAATAAACAGTTTCTGGAAAAGTTCCTTTGAACCCTGAATGTATGCTCTTGGCATGATGACCAGAGTGGAGTCCAGTGTCAAAATATTCAAAACAACTCATCAATCCCATGTTTTTAGCGGCTAAATTACTGATTGCTCAGGGACGGAAATCTGATAACCCCCATATGATCGGTAGCTGGAGAGCAAAACTATGGGATATAGCTAAAGTGTAAAAGAGTACATATGCATTAGAAAATAAGTACAGGAAATTCCTAAACATTTGGGAACCACTCTTACAATATATCTAGACTGATTATCTTTCAAGTAAACACACAGCAGGGCAGTGAATCCATGGATCAGGGAATTGATTGGCCTGACTCATATACTCTGGTCTTACAACCTCAAATCTGAAAATCATTATAATTGTTACTGTTATTGTTTACATACTGTGACATTGTCCCAGGATATTATGCACCTTTCTGTCTGATTTAGATCAGAAGGTGCACCCACAGTGAAAGTGTGATCCAACCCACAGCTTCACAGTTACTGAGGCTGGTGGATAGGAAATCCAGACCAGAGTTCACAATGGTTCTAATTCCCCTCACCTTCTCTCCTAATAGAGGAACAGGTATTTATGGCATTTAAATTTGCTGCATCAGTCTCTCTCCTAGAGCCTGGAGGCTGGGGCCCTGCCGCTCCTGAATCATGTTCTGGGAGGACGCCCCCTTCAAGTATCGCAGTATCCAGAAGGATTGCCTGGACTCTCTTAGGACCGCGTTTCCAGACCTACAGATAAGGGCAGTTTATTATTCCTATTGCATCTTACAATGTACTCTTTTTAAAACTGGAAAGTGTTAATAGCCAGCCAGTGTGTTAGTTAGACATGTTGTATAGTTAGCCTCCCTACCGTGGAATAGGCTTTCATTTTATGTTTTGGTTTTTCCTTTAAGTAACAGTGTGCTTGAGTTATATTGTCTGTCATTGATATGAAGCATAAACCACTGAAGGTTAAGGACGGAGTTCCTTAAATATATATCTGTTAAAGTTGCAAACCCCTACTGCGATGGAATAAAAACAGACAGAAGCCTGAATGATACAATATTGTGCTGCATGTTATGCCTTTGTTTGTTTAGCAACCCTAGAAGACTGTGTCATAAAGAGCCCGAACAAATGGCAGCCCTACTTAATGGAGCCATTGTCACAATACTCTCAATCTTGAGCTCTTAAATTGTTGAATGGCTGATACGGACATGAAGTTCATGTCAATATACACCATTCTTCCTTGGTACTGTGATGTATTCTTAATAGGGGTCTAAAATAGCCAGTGAAAGGAGAAAAACTCATTGGAGACCCCTGAGCTTTAACTAAAGCTGGAAAGTGGTTTTGATTGCCTAATACGAATGTGCCGGGATGAGTGGTGGAGTGTTGTTCATCTGTTTTACATGTATACCGTGTATTAATATTATATATTAATAAAACTGAACGTGGGAAAAAAACTAACTTTTTGGGCTTTGTACTGTATTTCATAGCTCTTTGTACCAGTTTTTACGTAAAGGCCCATAATTACTAAGTGGTGTTATTCAACAAGACACCTTTGATTGTTGAAAGACAAGATTAATGGACTGTAAGGTATCTTCCTGCACCAGAATGTATTTTATGTAGTAGCAGTGAGTAGTTATTTTAATGGCCCAATGACTTCTTAAGTAAGAAGAATCAGAAAATTATAAACAAAATAATTTTTAGTAAAGCATTCAAGTACAGTACTTGGGGTAATAGAATATATTTGGTTACCAGGCCATAGATTAACATCAAATGATTTGGGACCTGTCTGAGAACACTGGGGATGACAGAGGCTCGGAAACGAAAAAAATAGTAACGTTTGTTAGACAGAGCAGAGTCAAAAGCAATCCAGGGTCATTCAAAGGATATCAGGCAATATAACTTGAGGTTATATTCAAGGACAAAGTCCAGAGCAAATCTGAGGTCATAGGCAAAGTAAAAAGCTAGTAACAAGATAACAGCTAGGGGTTGGCAAAACAAAGTTCAACGCAGATCTGAGGTCAAACATAAGGGAAGCAGACAGTATACTTAGCACTATACTAAGCAGTATACTTAGCTGGCAGGAGACAGGAACAGGAACATGCACTTTAGCGAGGAGCAGAGTTGCAACGCAAGGAACAGAGTAACTACTGGACTTTAAATAGCACTCAAACAGGAAGTGGGACAATCTTACATTGCAATGCCTCTGAGAGTTGTAGTTTTTCTCCTGTGTATCAAGCCTGGTAGACACTTGCAATACCGTAGCCAGAATAAGCTCTGATAGGGGCAGGATTTCCTAATACTGAATATCCTGGCTAATCACCAATGGACTGGTCTGACAGTAGTCCCCCTCCTTGTGGTGACTCCCAATGACTGAGCACCAGGATGATGGGGAAACCTTAGATTTCATTGTTTTACTAGTCTGGGTGCATGGATGGCGTTGTCCGATTTCCCCGAACGCTCCTCCAGGCCACAACCCTTCCAGTCCACTAGATACAACAAACCACATCCTTGTCCTTTGGAGTCACTGATAGCACAAACCTCATACTCCTGTTGCCCCTTCACTGTTACAGGAGTGGGTCTAGCGAGAACATGAGTTTCCTGGCTCCAAGGGATTCTCTACATTTGAGCGCCTCTATGGCCATCAACCCCAGAGTATCCTAGACCTTCTAAAAGAGTCCTGGAAGGAAAAGCAGCCCCCTTATAAGAATACCCTTAGAAACCACCTAGACATGGTCTGTCATTTTGCAAAGGAGAATCTTAGATGTGCTCAAGACAGTCAGAAGAGACATTATAACCAAAATGCTCGCATGAGGGTGTTTCAAACTGAGGGCCAAGATGATGTTGCTTTTACCTTGTTGTGAGAGTAAACTAGCCAAATGTCAGGGCCCATTTGAAGAACGTCACCACACGGTAGACGTGAATTACGAAATATCTCAACCAGGGTCCAAGAAGGGTAAACAAATATGTCATGTTAACTTACTGAAATCCTGAAAGGTGCAGAGATCTCTGTTCATCCACCCTGTGGAATTGAAACAGATCTGGATCCTCAGCCTCCACAGAGGAATACCTTTGATGGCAACCATATACTTATGAGGAGTCAGTTAACCTCTGAACAGAGGGGGGATTTGTTAAAGGTGTTAAAACACTGTGTTTTTTTCTGATCTCCCAGGGTGCAGCATCATTGCATCTTGTCTGATGCCAGCTGAGGGTTAGGTATTACCAAGGGAGAATTGTTAGTGTACCTGTGGAATTACTTCTCCATCTGGTATTCAGCTAGTTAATATCTGAGGTTAGCGTCTAGGGTACTGGTCTTAGCAGGCCCCCAATGTGCAATTTTGTCACAGGAGATTTGGATCTGTCATCTAGGGCTAGCATGGTATGATTTTGGATGTGCTCATATGCACTTTTCATTGTCAACAGAATACATTCTGTGGAGTAGTTTGCATGCTAGGTGGTGAAACCATTTAACACCTTCCCCCCAATGGAGGACATATTTAGCACTCTACATACTGATGCTGCAGTTAGCACCTGTACACTCATTATGTGTGTGTGATTACTGGCACTTTGGTTATACATGTGATATATACCAGTTTGGCTGAGCTCATCTACAGGTTATTTTTACTGTAGATAAGTGTACATTAGTATATTTTTTCTACAATTTAAGTGGATATAGCACATGACCAGTCACTCCCTTCACTTAAGGGTTCAACAGGATAGAGGTGTATCTCTGAATTAATTATTATTTATAAAATGTTTAACCAGGAAGTAATACATTGAGAGTTACCTCTCATTTTCAAGTATGTCCTGGGCATAGTTAATATGACAAATAATACATGGTTAAAAATACAGTTACATAAATGAACAGGGTATACATTATATTCAATACATTGCATGCACAGATTGAGAGGGTGTATATTATAGGCTTATGTAACAGTTACAGACCAGATTAAAGTGTGAGACAGTCTTAGTTTTGAAAGAACTTAAACTGGTGGTGGATGTGAGAGTCTCCAGTAGGTTGTTCCAGTTTTGGGGTGCACGGTAAGAGAAGGAGGAGCGGCCGGCTACTTTGTTGAGCCTTGGGATCATGAACAGTCTTTTGGAGTCAGATCTCAGATGATAAGTGCTGCATGTGGTAGGGGTGAGGAGCTTGTTCAGATAGGTGGGTAGCTTGCCCAGAAAGAGTTTGAAGGCAAGACAGGAAAGGTGAACTTTGCACCTGGACTCGAGTGATGACCAATCTAGCTCTTTGCGCATTTCGCTGTGATGTGTGTTGTAGTTGCATTGGAGAACGAAACGACAAATTGAATTGTAGAGAGTGTCAAGTTTGCCAAGGTGGTTTTGGGGTGCCGAGCCATATACTATGTCTCCATAGTCGATAATTGGCATTATCATCTGCTGTGCAATACGCTTTCTGACCAGCAGGCTTAGGGAGGATTTGTTCCTGTAAAGTACACCTAGTTTGGCATAGGTTTTGGATGTCAGGGTATCAATGTGCATTCCGAATGTTAAGTGGGAGTCAAACCATATGCCCAGGTATTTAAAAATAGTAACAGGAGTTAGGGTGGTGTTAGCATTGGTTCTGATCTGGAGCTCAGTCACTGGAAGATTTAAAAATGTAGTCTTGGTCCCAAATACCATTGTTACAGTCTTGTTAGTGTTTAAAAACAGTTTGTTTTGGGAAATCCAGTTTTCGAGTTTCAAAAAGTCAGACTGATGTATGTGTTCAAGGTCAGAGAGGCTATGGCTGTGTGTATATAGAATTGTGTCATCTGCATACATGTGTATTGAGGCTTCCTTACAAGCTATGGGAAGATCATTGATGAACACTGAGAAGAGTAGCGGGCCCAGAACAGAGCCTTGCGGGACACCACAGGTGATATCCAGGGGGTTGGATTTAGAGCATGAGATGGACACATGTTGGGATCTACTGATAGGTAGGACTGAAACCAGTTTAAAGCATGCTTCCCTATTCCAGAGCTCTGGAGTTTATTAAGCAGGATATCATGATCAACAGTATCAAAAGCCTTTGCAAAATCTAGGAATATTGCACCAGTGAGTTGACCCCGTTCCATTCCACACTGAATTTCATTGCAAACTTTTAGCAGGGTAGTTACAGTAGAGTGTTTGGGGCGAAAGCCAGATTGGAATTGGCTAGGGAAATTTGTCTTGTTATACTAATCGCTTAATTGGGAGTGGACACATTTTTCCATGACTTTGGATAGGATTGGGAGAAGGGAGATTGGCCTGTAGTTTGAGACAGTGTTTTTGTCCCCAATTTTGAAGATTGGGACAACTCTGGCAGTTTTCCAGGTCTTAGGGATATGACCTGCAGACAGGATAGAGTTGACTATGGAAGCAATTGGTTTGGCAATTGCTGGGGCACCAAGTCTTAGGAACTTAGATTGTAGTAGGTCAGGTCCACATTGGCTACTTAGTTTTAATTTGAGGAGCGCTTGTGTAATCTCCTCTTCGGATACTGGGCCAAATTGAAAATTGTGAGCAGTGTTGGGAGGGGGTGGGGCTATATGGGTACTCCCAGGAGGAGATTCAGGTTTGTGGTTTGGGTTGCGTTTCGCTAATAAGTTAGTAGCACACTCCACAAAGTAATCATTGAATGCATTTGCAATGTCGGTGGGGTTTGTCAGAGTAATATCTCCCTTAGTAATATTACTTGGCTGTTGATGGTTAGAAGGCTGGAATATGTTGTTGATAACCTTCCAGAAGTTTGCTGGGTTTAATGTATTCTGGAGGAGATTGTCAGAGTAATATTGTACTTTTGCATGCCTTGTTTGCCTTGTGCACATGTCCCGCAGGCATCTGTAGTGATTGAGATCCTTGGTAGTGCCAGTTACTTTGTAGCTTTTCCACAAGGCATCCCTGAACTGGTAGAGTGCTATAAGGTCAGGTGAAACCCATGGAATGTGGGCACCCCGTACCCTTATTTTGCGTATTGGAGCATGGGTATCACAGAGTTTTAAGAACTCTGATTGGAAATAGTCGAGCGCAGAATCAGGGTCAGGAATTAAATCGATTCTGTGCCAAGGGCAGTTGGTAAGGTCATCCCGAAACTGTTGTGGGTTAAAGTTTCTAAATGTTCTAGTGAGGAGAACTTTAGGGCTTGATTGGGGCGGTTTAATTTTCCTTACACAGTACACTATTGCATGGTCACAGAAAATGTCAGGAAGGATGCCAGAGGATTGGATTCTGCTGGGATTTGAGGAGAGAATCCAGTCAAGCAAGGAATGGTTGTGCGATTTCAGGTTTGTCTGTGTGGGTTGGGAAATGAGTTGCGATAGGTTAAGCGACTTGATTTGTATCTGGATTTTGTGGTTTTTAGGGTCAAGCCAATTGAAGTTAAAATCCCCAAGAACTAGCAGCTCACTCTTCTCATTCAGAGAGGAAATGGAGCCAAGAAACTGGGTGATATCAGTCAGGGATTGTAGAGGGGCTTTAGGGGGGCGGTAGATGCCAGCAAGCAAGATGGGCTTAGAAAAGGGGAGGCATATTCTGCCAACTAGGATTTCAAAAGGGGGTGGGCTTGGGGGGCAATTTAACAATGTAAATTGTAAAGTGTTTGCAATATAAAATAACACCCCTCCTCCTCTCTTTGACCTATCTCTCCTAAAAATGGAGTATCCCTAAATGGCAATATGTGCATCAGGGGTTTTAGGGGTTAGCCATGTTTCTGGAAGAACAATGGCTTTTGGTTTATGGATAAGGCACGATGCTCTTAGTTCATCCAGTTTGGGCAGCAGACTCCGGATATATATATGGGTGACAGATAGCCCTTTTTGGAATTTGAAGGGGGTATTCTCAGGGTTTTGGGACAGAGTTGTAATGGGAGGGCCTGGGTTAGGTTCAATATCAACTGCTAAAGAGAGTACCGTAATTTCCGGTCTAAGCCGCTACTTTTTCCCCACGCATTGAACCCCGCGGCTTATATTCAGGTGCGGCTTATATGTGAATTTTTCCCGCTTTCTGCTCTCCCCCTCCCTCCCTCCCTCCCTCCCTCCCTAGTAGCAGCACGTTCTAGCATTGAGGCACTTCCTGTCTGCTGCTTGCTAGAGCGAGCTCGTGCACTCCTGCTTGGACGGCAGGTATTTACTGTATAATGTGAGGTGCTGGGGGGTTAATGTTAGGTGCTGGGGGCTTGATGTGTGGTGTAGGGGGGGTTGATGTGTGGTGCAGGGGGGGTTGATGTGATGAGCTGGGGGTTAATGTGAGGTGCTGGGGGGTATATGTGATGTGCTGGGGGGCTTGATGTGTGGTGCAGGGGGGGTTGATGTGTGGTACAGGGGGGTTAATGTGAGGTGCTGAGGGCTTGATGTGAGGTGCAGGGGGGGTTAATGTTATGTGCTGGGGGATTGATGTGTGGTGCAGGGGAGGGTTGATGTGTGGTGCAGGGGGGGTTAATGTGAGGTGCTGGGGGCTTGATGTGAGGTTCAGGGGGGGTTAATGTGAGGTGCTGGGGGCTTGATGTGAGGTGCAGGGGGGGTTAATGTGAGGTACGGCTTATATTCAGGTGCGGTTTATATTCAGGTGCGGCTTATATTTGGTCAAAATAAAACAAATTCTAAAATTCAATGGGTGCGGCTTATATACAGGTGCGGCTTATATACAGGTGCGGCTTATAGTCCGGAATTTACGGTAATAGTATCAGTAGAAATTTGAGTAGTTGTTTGCAAGTTGTTACTTTATGATGTTTGCCATTTGAGTGTGCGGTGGTTGGTGTGCTGGTTTTCAGGGTTCTCCACCAACATTCAGTAGATAGTGCAAGGCTTTTGAGTAATCAAGGGTGTATGGTGATGTTGGGCGTGGACCAGGAGGGGGGAGTTTGTAGTGGATAGAGAGAGTAACATTTCAATGAGGCCACGAGAAAGAGCAAAGTGGAGTGAAGAACAAATGACCTATGCACAGCTAGATCTTACCGCATTAGTGTATACCACTGACCCTAGGTTTGTAGTGTGTGACAGAGCGCAGCCAAACGACGCTCAAACTTGGTAAAAAATGAAAACATCCAGGGCAAACTCCAAATTAACAGATCAGTTTATTGCAGGCTTCAACAGCAGTAGGACTACATGAACGCACCTACACGTTTCATGCCGGAGCATTTTAACTGGAAGTGGCTGTATATATTGTTTTATGATTGGGTGTTTATTTATGTGTCAATATTTGTGGTCATCAAGTGGACACCACTTGGCACATACACCCCTCTCAGACCTTTTCATCACACAGATTTTCAGATTGGACATCCTATTAGCATCTGGACACTTATAGATTCTATCAATAAGTTGACCGTAAAGTAATATCTGATTGTTTGAGCACCACAATACTCACTACACAATTATACCAGTGACCCTCACTATTTTTATTATTTTATTGTACCAGTTCTTAAACTACCCCTTTTTAAACCTCAGTTGTTAGTACTATTCACAGATATCTTATATATAAAATAGTTATCATTTTTTGTCAATCAGTTCTGTTTCTGTAAGTGTACACATTTCATTTTAACGCGTTGTGGGTAGTCCCACTTAGTAGAGGATTACCATCATATATATATGTGTGTGTGTGTGTGTGTGTGCACCTATTGAAAAGGATTACTCTTCTTTCCCGCTCTACCTGTATGAAGGAAATATTGGTTAGAAATTTGACCTTTTTATAATTTGTTCCGGTGGCAGTGGCTGTGGAATTGTGGGGTGCGCTGCTGCACAGTATAAAGGGGCTATTCAGGACAGATAACATGGGGGTAGTGGAGGCGGTGAATGAATTGACAGCCAGCTCTCCACCACTAGTGCGATCACCAAGAAGATTAGTGCTCCTCTTTCTATCGGGGAACATTTATTTCATGACTAAGTGTGTTCTGGGGCTAGTTTGGTTAATAACTGACCATAATGTATATAGTCATATATAAGTACATGGCATTCCTTTTTTTAACCAAAATAATGCAAATATGCTATTAATCAGTATTGCCACTTGTTTCACTATTCAGTTAACACTTCAAGTATGGTTTTTATGCTTCTGTTTTTCTCCATTTTAACAAAGTAATGCAATGAGCAGACTAAAAGGGTGTAGGTCAGTGTGATTTCTAAGATCAGCAGTGTAGAGTTTTACAGAAAGAAAAACTTATTAGAAGGAGCATTTTGAAATAAATATATTGATAAATAGGGGATTAATCTCACTGATAACAGAGAGTAGCCTTGTTGAATAGGTGCATGCTTTAAACAAAGGTTTCTGTTGAGTAGGAACAGGTAAAAGATGGATGGTTTGTTAAACATTGCCAGCATACTTTACTAGTGCCATTCAGCGGTCATAGCTAATGGTAACAAGGGCATTGTGTAGCAGACCCATTTGCTAATTTCAGCCAAGTTAATGCTATTTCTTATCTTTGTTAGTCTTGCAAAGATTAAGGTGGTTTCTATGTTTTCAATGCACTACACTCCTTCATGAAAAACATTCCTGAAGGTCTAACGTCTTAAATACACACATCCAATGACTTTATAAAAGCCGAGGCAGGTCTCAGCCTCTGTTTCATAAAATTACTTACATAGTTTCTTTTCAACTGTACTATTTGAAATGTGATAATGACAACACCTTCTTTAATCGCTATTAACTGTAGCTGTAGCTAAATTACTGATGCATGGAGTTTCTATGGCAATAGCTGTAGCACACTTTAACTGTTGCTTCCATACAATAACTAATTGCTAGAAATAGAAATGCAGTTTTCTTTCTTCTTGTTCTACAGCAGCTCCTCAAGAAGTTGGATCCACCAATAAGTGACCCAATGGAATCTGTGCACTTGGTGCTGTGGAGCTTTGCTTAGGGGGTTTGACTTCCATTATTATTCTATTATTCAAGTCAATTTAAATAATATTAATATTTTAAAAAAGATCCACATATTTATTTTCAATAATGCTGAATGTAAAAGAAGTACAAAATAATAGTGGGCAATTCTATTTCATTTACTTGTATTTTCCAATGTCATGTCTTGATGTGTTTTCCTATCTCTCATAAAGGACAAATTCTGCATCTGAGCTACTTTTTCACTCTAAATGTTTCATTCCCCCCCCCTAATCATATGGGATTTATTAAATTGTATCGCTTAGTCGTTTATAGAGTCTTTCCTGACCTACAAAGCACAGACTCCAATGTTGAGCTCTGTGACAAAGCATTAGCATGAATATATCAATGATATATTTTTTTATTGATATAGTGCCAGCATTTGTATACACCTCACAAAATAGACTTTAGCATAAAGGATATTTTAACTCCATAAGTGCACTTCCTGCAGCTTAATAGGGCTGACATGCAGAGCAAGGGGAAAGTTTCTAGCAGTCTAAGTGGTATGTTTCAAGAATACCAGAGAGAGTAGGTAAAGGTGTAAATGCAGTGTATGGCAGTAAATGACGACGATACCTGGGAAGTGCTTTTGGGCTGTGGAGAAACCTATATGACTGCAGGCTATTGTAACTTTGAATTCATAGGGTATTTTTAAATATAACATAAGGTTGGAGAGAGAAGATGCTTGACGTATGCTGAGGTTAAGAGACTTCCACAGATAGTGGGCAGAGAGTGAAAAGTGATTTAAGGCTGTGATGGGAGGGGGTGACCAGGCTGCATAATAAATGTCAAGCCCACCTGGTTACTCCTGGCCAGATTATAAATTGTATTATTGCATTGTACTTTGTGTAATAAAAAACCTTTCTTGTATTTTTCCATTTCCGGCCATGCAATCAAGCAGGGATTGCTAGTGTATGAGTTTCAAGAGGGGTTTTGTGGAGGAACCGTTGTCCGAATGTGTCTAGGAGGTTGGGGTCCAGAGTTACCGGTTTCCCAATAAATATGTCCGGGGATCATGCCTGATTCTCGAATACAGGTAGTCCTCGTTTTCCAAATGGTCACTTTACAACGAATCTTGGTCCGGGGTGGGAAGGGAGCGGTAATTTCGGGAACACACCAAAAAAGTAAAAAGATATAAACAATAATGGTGTAGTATATTAACACAACATGGAAAGCAATGAATTCTTGGCTCTGTAGAAATTCCTACTTACAACAAGTGGAATAAACAAGGGCAAAGGTCTGACACTGTCAGTATATGTAAAACTGGAACTTCAGCAGAGAAGGAGATTCTGGATGAGAGGTAACTCCGAATGGAGATCATACAGGTGTCGTGAACTCAGATCCAAACAGAATGTGTTGGAGCTCCTGAGGAAGCTTTTTGGCGAAACGGCCGTCGGAGCAGAGCTGTGACAGCACCCCCACCACCCTCTGACCCGTGTGCAACACCAGACTGCTTTAGATCCTCCTTTGTGATGTCGCTGATGCCTTAACGTGAGACGCTGGTCTGTATCAAAGGACTTCCTCATTGCCTTAACGTGAGACGCTGGTCTGTATCACAGGACTTCCTCATTGCCTTGAATACTACCTATCTGTAGTGCTCCATGTCCCTGGGCTACTTTAACAGAACCTTTGCTCATTACCTTTGAGCTCTGCATTTCTGGGGATTTATTATGAGTGCTACGAGTGCACTATTTGGACTTCCCTCTCCTGCTGCTTATTTCATGTGTGCAGCTTAGCCTTGGCATCAGTTTCACAGAGTTGATTTGCAGCGCATTATAGGGTCTAAATTTTATTCACTTCTAGCTGTGTGTCTAACACCTTTCACTATTACTAAGAGGTTAATGTATATTCATTATTTTTTTTTTGTGGTCTGGATTTATTTACCACTCATACTGATTATTATTTTTTGCATTAGATTGGCCGATCTAAGTCACACTACCGGGGGAATTTCTTTTCCCCTGGTTCTGTTATGGTATATTTGCAATAACTAAAAAAAAAAATTTCTGTTTTGGTTCTTTCCAGACCTATTGTACCTCTTTGGTGTTCTAACGTTGTGTCACACAGCGACTTGTAATATGATCTGTGTGGGTCTGTTTCATGTGTTTTTTTATACTCTTTGCTAATAAAGTCCATTTTTTTCTATTTTTCATTACACAGTGTTTGAGTGCACCTTTTTGACCCTACTTTTTCTTTTTCTGTGTTATATATTCCCTTTGGGTTGGTAGCACCACCAGAGGGTTACTTTCTACCCTGACCTTTGGTTAACTGAGTACCTAGCCAACTAGGGGTGATTTGACTGCGGCATCCTTTGTGTGTCTTATATATGTAAAACTGTATCTTCAGCAGAGAAGGAGATTCTGGATGAGAGGTAACTCCGAACGGAGATCATACAGGTGGCGTGAACTCAGATCCAAACAGAATGTGTTGTTCATGTAAAATAGAAACGGACCATAGTGTAGATCGCAATAGACACAATTTATCACATCAAGCAAAGTAAGAAATGTACTTACAATAAGTACATAAAATATGTACACATAAAGGTATCGTGAAACAGTAGAGGGCTGGTCCCGTGTGGAAAGGCTTGCTGTACCGTCTTCCTTTGGCTCCCACCTCGCCGCCGATGGATGGCGTCTGACGTCACTTCCGGTAAACGGGTGACGACATCCGGTTGGGAGCGGGGAAGATAGATAACAGCGGATCAGCAGCGGATCAGCAACAGCTCAAACGTCTTCACTCAGGGGGCAGCTGCAGCAGACTGACGACAAAGCTCTATGCGTTTCGCTGTACGTATACAGCTTCCTCAGGAGCTCCAACACATTCTGTTTGCATCTGAGTTCACGCCACCTGTATGATCTCCGTTCGGAGTTACCTCTCATCCAGAATCTCCTTCTCTGCTGAAGATCCAGTTTTACATATACTGACAGTGTCAGACCATTGCCCTTGTTTATTCCACTTGTTGTAAGTAGGAATTTCTACAGAGCCAAGAATTCATTGCTTTCCATGTTGTGTTAATATACTGCACCATTATTGTTTATATCTTTTTACTTTTTTGGTGTGTTCCCGAAATTACCGCTCCCTTCCCACCCCGGACCAAGACTGTTTCTGTAAGGAATCCTTACATATTCCTTGGAAGGTTGAGAAGTATTTTGGCCACATATCATTTCACAGTGTTTATATATTTTGTAACTTTAATTTTTATTGTGGGTGTTCTTAGAGCCGATACAAATCACTTGGGTTCACTTTACAACGAATAGCATACAGTATCCAACGCTTTACAATTCAACCCTGTAGGCCGTTTTTCGATGCCGGAATGCGTTATCTGATGCCTGAATGAGTTATCCAACGCTCACCGCCACTGATTAACATGGGACTCACTTTACAACGGTTTCACTATCCTTACATGTAGGCACATTGGGCCTCATGCAGTAAGCGCCGATAAGCTGTTTATCGCCATTTTTTCGGCAAATTTGCCCTCCCGATTCAGTAAGCGCCGATAAGTGGGAATTATCAGCAAGTTTTGTTGCCGATAAAAACTTATCGGCAGCCGGGTGCCGATAAGCCACTTATCGGCACTTTTTTAACTCGGCTGAATTCAAGTAGCCCCGATCAGCTTTTCGCTGCTGATCGGCACTCCAGAATGGAGAGTTTTTCGGCAATCCAGCCCGCCAACTAAAGTTGGCAAGTTGGTGGAGGAGAAGCATCGGCAAGTGCGACACTTAGAAAAAATCAGCCCTTTTCCCTCTCTGTGATTGATGCCGGGGGTCTCCGGAGCTGATACCAGCATCAGAGCCCCCCGGCATGCATCCGAGGCAGGAAAAATGCATGTACAGCCCACTTCATTACCTTAGCGGCTAACCGCTAAGGCAATGAAGGGGTTAACCCACCGTGCCAGCTTTATTGTGGGTAGCAGGGGTGGGTGAAGGGGGTATTTGGCCCTTGTTGTTTGTTTAGGGCTTGCAGGGGGGTTGCGGGTGCACTTAACCCCTTCACGACCGTAGCACTTAATACCGCCATGGTCATGAAGGGATTAAGGCCTCCCGCTACCCACCCGCAAGTCCTAAGCAACCACCGTTGGGGCTAATACCTCCTTCACCCACACCCGCTACCCACAATAAAAAATAATCACATACAGCAGCCCCACACTAAATAAATAAATAAATATATCTAAATAAATAAATAAATATATCTAAATAAATAAATGAATATAAATAAATAAATATATATATAGATCTATATATATAACCCCAACAACCCCTATAACATACACATATATGTTCATCAATGATACTATAGGCCGGCGGGGGCCCTCGGGTGTTACCCGCAGGCCTGCAGTACCAATTCTGTGCCCCCCCAAACTAATGTCAAAACACATACATACTTATAAAGAACCCCCCCCCCCTCTTAACACATACAGTATAGTAATGGCCACAATTACTATTATCCACAAATGGATAATAGTGAATGTGCCCATTTTAAATACATAAACACCAATCAATACATTAAATACATATAGTTCTCACCCATGTCCGGCTGCCACGATAAAGGCCATCCTCATCTTCATCCTTCCGATGCCCCCTCCGCTGCTGCAAAACAGACACAAGAATGAAAACATCCAATGTAATGTCCCCTAACCCCTTAATCACCATAGCGGTGATTAACCCCTACAGTCTTTAAGGGGTTAACCCACCCTCACCCACCACTCGGGATGCCTACATACCCTCCCACACTAACCCCCCACCCCCGTTAGGCCTAACCACCCTCACCCACTACCCACAAGGGAGGCCTACCCACATACCCTTGGGGAAAATACCCCCCACCCAACCCCAGTACCCACAATAAAAACAATACACAGCCCCACAATAAGCATCATTCTATTTATTAAATACATTACCAACCCCCTGTGCCCCACCATAAACAGGGTTCATGCCCCAGCCCCACGCGAGTCCCCGGCGGGCTGGCGAGGCACCTGATAGACCTACAGGGTACCAGCAGCTCGTTTCAAACAGGTTCTGGAGGCCTGTTGGTGGCTCCCACCAAGCGCCATGGCCCCCAGGTGGTCTCTTTGGGTCACCGTGAGCCACAATTGGGTCCCCAAGGTAGGCCCGCATATGTCTGGGAGCCCAGGGTCAGACCCACAGGTGTCTGCGGGGCCTCGGGTGGTTCCTACGGGGGTCTGGGGAACTCATGAGTACTCACTATGGGTGCAATGTGCCTCCACGGATGTGGAACCACTGCTTCATCCCCGCAGACTACGGGTCCGCGGTGCCCCCACAGATGTGAGGCCACCGCTATATCCCCGCAGGTGTCACCCGTGGAACCACCAGCCTGATACCCGTGAGATACCCGAGGAGACCGCAGGTGGTCTCCAGAGGTCTCACGCAGAACCACGGAACAAACCCTGAATGTAAAAAAAATAAACTTGGCCTATACATTCAATACATACACCCCCCCCCCCCCAACCCCTACAGTACAATAATGTGCAAAATAACTATTATCCAGATAGGGATAATAGATTATTTGCCCATTATTAAACACATTAAATAGCATATTCAAATAAATAAAGTACTACTGTCCTCATCAATAAGAAGCCCCAATCACCAGCAACATCCTGGTCTTTCGTTGCCCACAAAATACATAGCCAATACAAAGCCAATACATTGCAATTACATTCAGATATCAATTAACCCCTTAAACACCTTATCGAATAATAACCGCAAAGGTAATTAAGGGGTTCAGCCACACTGGCCCGAAACCCACCCTTCACCCATTAATTTGTACAGTGGATTCATCATGCAACTATATATATATATATACAGATATATATATATATATATATATATATATATATATATATATATATATATATATATATATAAAGAGAGAGGAGAGAGTGCACGCCCCATAGTGTAAAACCGTAAATTTATTGAGGGGAGGGGGAAGGGGGGGGGTAAAAAATGCACTCACAAGGGTACAAGTTATAAAAGCATATTGTGATTATAATCACCACCATCCGGTAACTTCAACTGGTGCTGTGGAAGACCCTCGGTACCGAGATTGCATAAACCACACTGTTGGCAAGATTTCCTGGGCAGTTGGATGATTAGGAAACGAATTCCAAAGATCCCAAAGGAAAGAAACCTTGCTTGCAAGTCTCTGTGGTGTCCGGCACTCGAGTGAGTTTCCTGCTGCGCTCCGTGATGACGTAATGTCCGTGCGTCTACATGATGACGCTCCCTGATGCGTTTCGTCACACACGGGTGACTTTTTCATTAAAAGAAACATGGCCGTCCTCACATGGTACGGTAGCCAATCAGAGCGTGGGAAGTCTATCCCTACTCTGATTGGCTCTAGTACTATGTGACAGGCTTTCAATGACTTCACATTCGTTCTCCCCCGAGCCTCTGTCACATGGTATTCTAGAGCCAATCAGAGTTGGGATGGAGTTCCCATGCTCTGATTGGCTACCGTACCATGTGAGGACGGCCATGTTTCTTTTAATGACGTCATCTTAAAGGCAATTGAAGCAAAGCCATTCTGATTGGCTGTGCTTTCATTGCCTTTAAGTGACGTCATCATTTTTTTTTTCTCGGCCAAAACACATGGTTTTCACGGCCCAATCAGGGCCGTGGGAACCATGATGAAAATGTGACGTCATAGGCCTTTAAAAGCCTATGTCGTCTCATTTTGAAGCAAGACGCCGAGGAGGAAGGACCTCCTACAGAAGAAGAAGGCCACGGCGTGGCCGTAGAAGACAAGAAGGCCCCGGAAGAGAGCAGCAGATAGAAGAAAGAAGAATACAGATGAAGATGGATTACAAATAGAAGACCCGTGGATTGTGTTGGATTTTTATGTGAATGTTTATTATTTTATGGTTTTTTATTTTATGGGTTCCTGTGCGTGAATTGGTTCGAGAGTAAGCTGTTCAACGGGAGTCGGTGAGTCGGTCAAGTAATGGTAAGTGAACTAAAGAAATGTACTTTATTTAACTTGTTAAAAAATTTTAAAGCTTTTTTAACATGTGTATTGATTTATTTTTTGTATATCATTTCTTGCCACTGTATGTATGTATGTATGTATGTCTAGATCGATATATACATACAGGGTAAGAAATGATGTTGTTTTAAAAGCTTGCTTTGCTGTGTTTTAAATTAATTTGTCTATGCTGCTATGCTTAAATGTGTGCATAATGTATTTTAAAATTAGATAAATGTAATTGTTGCTATTGTATGGTGTACTTTAGGTCAGGGTGAGGCTTGCTTTTCTATATTGTATTCTTGTTGGTACTTATATTTTTTCACAGGATAAATTGTTCTGTTCAACGCTTGAATTAGTTAATTGTTTAATTGTTAGGGATGGAATGTAAATTGTTTAGGGATGTCATTAATGAATGCTAATTGATTTATGTTTACTGGATTGGTTAAAATAGTATACTTGTTTGGAGGTATTGGTATTTTGTTTTGAAAGTTTTTGTTAACATTCATTTACAGAATGTATATGGTGCATAGATTATATGCATCATATATACAATGTAAATGCAATGTTTTGATTGTCATTTGAGGTTTTTGATTGTCATTTGAGGATTTTGATTGTAAGATCAGATAGGATTATTAAAGGAAATTGATTTTATACTAGTGTGTCTGTATGGAGAAGTGTTATTTGGAGTACAGCATGTTTTTGATAACCCTTCTACATTTATTTGTATATTGGTTCATCATGTGTGTGTATATATATATATATATATATATATATATATATATATATATATATATATATATCTGTATATCTGTATATCTGTATATATATATATATAGTTGCATGATGACGCCACTGTACAAATTAATGGGTGAAGGGTGGGTATCGGGCCAGTGTGGCTTAACCCCTTAATTACCTTTGCGGTTATTATCCGATAAGGTGTTTAAGGGGTTAATTGATATCTGAATGTAATTGCAATGTATTGGCTTTGTATTGGCTATGTATTTTGTGGGCAACAAAAGACCAGGATGTTGCTGGCGACGGGGGCTTCTTATTGATGAGGTCAGTAGTACTTTATTTATTTGAATATGCTAGTTAATGTGTTTAATAATGGGCAAATAATCTATTATCCCTATCTAGATAATAGTTATTTTGCACATTATTGTACTGTAGGTGCTGGGGGGGGGGGGGGGGTGTATTGAATGTATAGGCCAGGTTTATTTTTTTTACATTCAGGGTTTGTTCCGTGGTTCTGCGTGAGACCTCTGGAGATCACCTGCGGTCTCCTCGGGTATCTCACGTGTATCAGGCTGGTGGTTCCACAGGTGACACCTGCGGGGGTGAAGTGGTGGCCTCACATCTGTGGGGGCACCGCGGACCCATAGTCTGCGGGGATGAAGCAGTGGTCCCACATCCGTGGGGGCACCGCGGATAAATAGGTGCGGGGATGAAGTGGTGGTCCCACATCCGTGGGGGCACCGTAGACCCGTAGTGAGCACTTGTGAGTTCCCCAGACCTCTGTGGGAACCACCCGAGGCCCCACAGACACCTGTGGGTCTGACCCGGGGCTCCCAGACATCCGCGGGCCTACCGTGGGGACCCAATTGTGGCCCACGGTGACCAAAGGAGACCACCTGGGGGCCATGGCGCTTGGCGGGACCACCCAACAGGCCTCCAGAACCTGTTTGAAACGAGCTGCTTGCACCCTGTAGGCCGGGGACTCGCGTGGGGCTGTGTTATGAACCCTGTTTGTAAAAGGATAAATCATGTATTTATGGGGGGGCACAGGGGGTGGGTAATGTATTTAATAAATAGAATGATGCTTATTGTGGGGCTGTGTATTGTTTTTATTGTGGGTACTGGGGGTGTGGGGGGGTATTTTCCCCAACGGTATGTGGGTAGGCCTCCCATGTGGGTATTGGGTGAGGGTGGTTAGGCCTCACGGGGTGGGGGGTTAGTGTGGGAGGGTATGTAGGCGTCCCGAGTGGTGGGTGAGGGTGGGTTAACCCCTTAATGACTGTAGCGGTTAATAACCGCTATGGTGATTAAGGGGTTAGGGGACATTACATTGGATGTTTTCATTCTTGTGTCTGTTTTGCAGCAGCGGAGGGGGCATGGGCAGGATGAAGATGAGGATGGCCTTCATCGTGGCAGCCAGAAATGGGTGAGTGCTATATGTATTTAATGCATTTATTGTTGTTTATGTATTTTAAATACACAGGGGTGTATGTTGTTTATTGCAATGTTTATTGGGGGCAAATGTCCCCAATAAACATGCTATTCTGCCTTAATCCTTTCATTGCCTTAGCGGCTATACGCTATGGTAATGAAGCAGCATTTCTGTATTTTAATAATATTGTGCGGAAGCAGGGGGTCCCCTGAGCTGAACCGCATTGATTTGTGGCTCAGAGACCCCCTGCTTCCCGAGTTACAGGCCCCGGTTTGGGGCACCGGTGCCAGTGTCGCCGCCATATTTATAGCGGACAGGGCGCGAATGGGACGCTATAAAAATGGCGGCGACACTGCCACTCGATGACACATACCGGGGCCTGTAACTCGGGAAGCAGGGGGTCCCTGGTCCACAAAGCAACACGGTTCAGCTCAGGGGACCCCCTGCTCACAGTACACTATTATTAAAAATACATTCATGCTGCTTCATTACAGTAGCACATAGCCGCAAAGGTAAGGAACGAGTGTTTATTGATATGTGTGTTTTACTGATAGTGTAGATGTGCAGAGGGTCTCCGGAGCTGAACTGCTTTGGTTTTAGGTCCCGGGGACCCCCTGCTTCCCGAGATACAGGCCCCTTTAGGGGGTGCCAGTATTCCTATGCTTTGTTTACATTCCGTGGTCACGTGATCGGGACCTTTAAATGCAGAGGGATACCGGCACCTCATAAAGGGGCCTGTATCTTGGGAAGCAGGTGGTCCCCGGACCTGAAACCAATGCGGTTCAGCTCCGGAGACCCCCTGCACATGTACACTATCAGTAAAAGTTGTTTATAAATACTTTTTATTTTGCCGATGTTTGCACTGAGAGAGCGGCTGATCTCTCTCTGCTGCAAACACCTATCGGCAGAAAAGGCCTATCGGCAGGTTATCGGGAGCCAGGCTGTTTTGGCACAGGCTCATCGGCAGTTTTGCTTTCGCAGTGATTCGGCAGGGATCGGCATGGATTTGGCCCTTACTGAATACTGCGAGGGCAAATCGCCAAAATAAGGCCTATCGGCAACCCTTGGCGATTGCACTTTTTCGGCGCTTACTGCATAGAGCCCATTGTCCCGGCAATACTTCCCCTTGAAAACGTAAACTCGACTCACCACTAGGCTTCCCTGCTTCAGCATAATGAAAGGAGAAAAAAGGAGAAAGGGATCACTATGTATTATTTTAGCTGAGGGAATCCCTGGGTTACGGGGGGTACCCCAGCTGGGGCCAAGGTGACCCACAAACAGTATATGGTTTGTGGATGCCTAACCATATATAACATTCGTGGGACTATGAGAGTCCAAATTGAGTCAAAGGAAAAGTGTGTGGGGAAATAAGGCAGACAGAAATAAAGAGACAACATTTTTTTCCTTTTCTGTTCTCTATTCCCTAGAGACTCCAAACATTGGGAGTCTAAGTCAATATTTGGGGTTTTGGGGTGAAAAGCAAGTCATTTTGATTGCAGGAGGTCTGGGGACAAAGTTACCGGCGGCTCTATAATTCTCCACGGCATACTCACATTATGTTTGGGTACCCGGGGTGATTTTTACTGGGGCTATACAGTGTCTCCCAGACTCCTAGTTTCAACCCCAAGATCCTCACCTAAAGTCCCAAATAGCTTGAGGGGTTCCTCGCGATTCAGAGTTTATTAAAAATATTTTTAATGTGTTTAAACATTCGGAACCGATGTCCAAACAGACAGCCCGTGCAAACCCATAGGCACCGGTATGTTTGCTGGACATCGGAGTTCAAAGCAGCGAGAGGATGCCCAGAGGTGTGAATGGCATTTGGTTATCAGTGAAAGGCGGAGTACAAGGTCCGGTTATCAATGGCAGTCCCCCGGGATGTCACTTGTCCTGCCAGACCTAAGGTTCTCCTGCCCAGCGGGTGGCTTTAGTATAGCCAGGGGGAGATGTGGCAGACTTGCAGTCCCTTGGCTATTTTGAATTTCCTGCTGGCCCGGATTTTCTAACCGGCTTGACTCTGATTGGCTGCTTGGAGAAAGTTCCCATGCGCTGATTGTTCTACCTCTATGTTTCAGCTAAAGCAGGGAAAGCTATAAGAAGCTATGAGCCAATCAGATTGTGTGTTCCCCTTGAGTCAGAGCCAAAAGAGCACGGGCGGGTTTTTCAAAGTTGCTTTGTTCGAAATAGCAAACCAACCGGCTTCGTTTTGAATATAAAACAAATTAGCCATTCATAGCTCCAAGAGTAGCTGAACAGAGAATAGAACTTATATATGTCCCACAATGTGATAGTGTATCATAGATATATAGTCAGAGTCTTGGCAGCAGCTTCATTATGCAGGTAAATGAAGTATAATGGGGACTTGTTGAATCCAATGTTTAGGATATAGGAGCTGAGGATTGACAAAGATATGTTTAAGAATCAGTAATAGGCTTACTGTGAACACTTGGCAGGGGGTATGCACAACAGAGGAAAGAATGAATTACCTCTGAAGCCCCGGTCCGAGTTAGCGTTCTTATTCCGTGTTCTCCGTTATCACGGTGCAGAATATGGCGACTCTGGATGTAGCACCGGCTCCCCGAAACAAAGTGTGCGTAAGTCCCGTATGTCGAAGCCTGCAGGGCTGCTGTGCATCATGCCAATCTGAACTCAGGATACAAAAAAGTAGCAAAGTATGGGCTGGACAGCAAACTGCTACGAAAGCACTCACCGGGGTCGTATGAAAATAAAAAATGTTTAAACTTTTTCATACGACCCGGTGAGTTGTTGAGTGTTTTCATAGGAGTTTGCAGTCCAGCCCATCCTTTGCTACTTTTTTGCTTCGTTTTGAAACCTGAAAAATCTGCCCGCCAGAGACTGTCCCGACTTTTGCCCCCATGTTCTAAGAAAGTAATGTAGCGGTCGCAGCTGGGATTTCATGCCGATTTGAGTTCCAGGAGATCCCGGGCTAAGTCCCGGTCAGGGTTAAACTCTGCCAAAGAGTTCCCTGCACCTAGGAAAGTCTACTTTTCGATCCCAGACCCACAGCAAGTGTGTCTTTTCGACTGTATTTTGTGTTCCATTGTGTGTATGCGGCTATAAGCCGAATAAACTACAATTTATGTCTCTACCTTGTTTTGCTCAATGAATGATCCTGGTAAAATGGTGTAAATAACCTGGTCTCCCGTGGCAAAGGCCAAGATGTAAAAAAGGGTGCTAAGCTTTAGCATGCTTTCACTCCGATTCACATGAAATATGAATGGGACGTAATGTTACCAACATTAGCAATGAACATTATTTTTGCAAAAAGAAAGTGCACATTTCGCCATGCTCAGAAACTTAGCTGAAAACTTCACAAATCTCTGCATATTAAGTTTGATTAAGTTTGAGGCGGCAGAGCACCATCTACGAGGATATAGCTGCAAGGCACGCAAACATTTGGATTGGACTGTAACATCTGCATATAATACCTGAAGCCAAAGGACTTGGTAGGTCACTTTGAGGAATGAGTAGAGTGAAAAAAGGAGAGTTCCCTTAGGAACACCAACTGTTAGATGACGATCAATACAATTGCTCTCAATTTTGCGTGATGAAGAAGAAATACTTTTTTTTTATGGAATAGGAGAAAGGCATGGACTGGAAGGGAAATGGCGAAGACAGGTCACTGATTAACTTTTAAAATCTTGTGAATGCCATAAATTACTCCTTGGAAATACTTCTTCACAATTGATTTATTTATTTTTCTACAGAATTCGAACCAGGGGTGGGGCCTTCTGAGCTTGACCTGGAAATGTGTAGCTCTGGGGAGCCTGGCTTCCAAGATATATACCAGTTTGATTGCTGGTGTTTTCTTCCCCTTCAGGAAAATCAATATACTGTACAGTAGCTGCCACACGTTGCTCATACCACAGGTCAATAGGAAACTGCAACATTATTGATAACGTTGTGGCATCCTATTGGATGACTGTTAAAGCATCCAGGAAGTAACTCTGGCAACTGCTTGTTATCTCAGGAACAGTTAGGAAGGAAATTTATGTAAACAATCAATATTAAAATTCGGCATGATATTTTTGTTCAAAAAATAAAACAAATGATGGAGGAAACGTATATCATTGTATAGGCCATGGGCAAACACCAGTGCTGCCTGAACTGCATCACTGTGTCTGTATGTGTACCATTGTGATAGTGAATTTGTGCATCATATGCTGGCATTAGCAGGGTCAGCAGCTATAGACGACAGTGAACCCTATCAATATGGGTGATTATAAAATACTTACTCGGTTTGCCTCCCCCTACTTAATATATATGTATATATTTGTTTTCATGTAGAGAGGGGAAAATATTTGCACAAATTCACGAATGTATCCAAATCTGGAACTCTCCAAAATTCACAAAAATAAATTGAGGAGTTCTTATTTTTAAAACTGGGAATTAACAAATATTCTTTTTTTGCAACATTTTGATCATTGTAATATTTTTTGTAAATTTGGCAAAAGTAAACTGGGATAGGTTTGCAAGTTTCTATTTCATATTACCGTTTTGAATTTGGAGAGGTATAAAATGCATCAACATACAGTGGTGTGAAAAAGAAAGAAGAAAGTACACCTCTTTGAATTCTATGGTTTTACATATCAGGACTTAATAACAATCATCTGTTCCTTAGCAGGTCTTAAAATTAGGTAAATACAACCTCAGATAAACAACAACACATGACATATTACACCGTGTCATGATTTTTTTTTAAAAATAAAGCCAAAATGGAGAAGCCATTGTTGCTGTGCCCAAAAAACACGTGAGTTAGTAAAGCAACAGGCTTATGCACTTTGGGCCGACGTACCTGATGTTGTCACTGTTAGTATAGATCAGATTTTAGTTTGCAAATTGTCGTAAAGCCAACTGAGTCTCATCGGAAAGAGACCCTTATGAATTATATCAGCGTGGGGAGCCTGCAGTCTGTGTGCAGATCCTGCAAGAGTGCATTTCTACACCCGGACTTAAGTGAGTGTTGTGGGCCAGTCTCAGGGACCAGAGACCACCCACCGAGGGATTTTATTTTCCCATTAACTTTATTACCTGTCCCGAAGAGTGGGGTTCCTTGAGAGCCAAGTTTCAGCGGCCTACAGGTGGAGTAATCTGGGGATTTTCTTTATTTTTAGGCATCCAGCTTTGGCGGGTGGCGATCCCCATCACACAGGGCTAGGTAGCCAGATTGGCCATTGTTCCATGTAAGTATAGAAAGTGACCTGAGGACTCCTTATTGTTATCATGGACAGAACTTTGGGCCCAGCTTGAGCCACTCACATGATTTTCGCTAAGCTTCAGCGACATCCTGGAGGAATGTGACTGACCATTTTGTGATTACCTTCCCATTCATTCATTTTTGATGCTGGGGTGTTGGATTTCTATGTTGTTGTACCCTGAGAATATTAAACCAAAGTTTATTAGCTCCCTGTGTTTGACTAGTTGTGACATAGCCATAGGGGCTCGTTAATGGTTGAATCTACCCTGCAGGCTTGGGTGGAAGCGGACATTGACTTGTCTGGGCACAGATCGGGGATCTCTGTCAGTGAGGTACCCCATGATGTGACAATTCATAATTCTCTTCACACTGTCCATTTATGATACATTCATCTGATACAGATTACACAATGCTTTCTGATTTAAACATAAAATAATTTGAACATATTATCAAATGGAAATGGTTGTTTGTGGAATAGAACCAAATATCTTATGCACATACCACTTTGCAACAAAACACATTCTGGTTAAATAAACGGAGAACAAAATATATGATTATTAAAGGAACAAATATGTAAATAATAATAAAGAGGAAATTATTTGTTTCATTTTCTTGATTCCAATCTTTTTACTTTTGATAGCTCACTGACTTCACCTTTGTACTCCACATGGCTCATTGTAACTTTTAAATCTATTGGTCTATATTTTAATGGCACATTTCTTTTAGCAGACCAACCAATGCTTTAAATATCTACTAGGGTGTTATGCATATGAATACATGAACTTGTACGTCGTGTATGTGGGGCGTAAGAGCAAGAGCAAAATCAATAATCAATATTTAATAAAGATACGTAAACAAAGAGAGGATAAATTAACTACGCATGGGTGACACATTGAAGACCAAAATGAAAAGCACTCATTTTATATTCTTATTTTAACAATTGTTTTACCACTTTTGCAAATGACATTACTAAATTTGGTTTTATTCCTTATCAACACACAATGCTATATATGATAGAGTAGAGATTGATAAGATAAAGCAGGCCTGCACAACTCCTGTCCTTGAGGGCCACAAAC
The DNA here is from genome assembly GCF_040206685.1 of Ascaphus truei. Lineage (NCBI taxonomy): Eukaryota > Metazoa > Chordata > Amphibia > Anura > Ascaphidae > Ascaphus > Ascaphus truei. The sequence goes on along the minus strand of NC_134486.1, from coordinate 95,699,167 downwards.
AGGCCAGGTTTTCATGATATCCCTACTTAAGCACAGCTGGCTCAATTAGTGGCTCAGTCATACTGAGCCACTATTAAGCCAGCTGTGCTTAAGTAGGGATATCCTGAAAACCTGGCCTTTTTGCGGCCCTCGGGACTGGAGATGTGCAGGCCTGAGATAAAGTATAATATTCTAGTCCGGCAAATACTGTTGAGCTCCAGGGTGGCTTTGAGAGTAAGTGAAAGAACAGTTCAGTACCACATACAGTATGGAGACAGGAATTTTTCTCCCATCCCCAGAAAGCTGACTCTTTGTTCACTCATAATAGCTATTTTGTAAAGCACTTGCCCCTTTTGAGTGCTTATGGAATAAATTAATATTGTATCCTGTTATTTCTAATAAAGTGACAGACTGACTGAGAATGAACAACCGAAATCAGTGATTTTCCATTTTTGTTACAAAAGGAAAGGTAAAAATGAAAGAATGGAGCCAAGAATAAAACATTAAATGGATTTGCAGAAATGTAAAATTGTGTGCAAAAAGCTGTCAGATATGTGATCAGCAGGGCAAATATTGGATCTACAGTGTCGTTTGACAGTAAAATCCAATGCAGATAAGCTCATAGGAAAAATAATAAAGCAATTTTCAAACAGAACATTAATGAGATTAGGACCTCTCTTTCAAGCTCTTCCCAGATAGATACATTTCCACCAGGGATACTAAGATTAATAATAGAAAAGAGAAGCTTGAGACGGTTATGGCTGCAAATCGAAAAAAAATTCTCTACGGACATAAATGACTATGTCGAAGGTAAAGTAATAATGTGAATGCTGGAGAAAACATTGAAAATTAAATGCTTAATTAAATGCTTTTAAAATACCTATCGTTTCTAAAACATCTTAAATAGAAAAATAATTTCTGCAGAGTATCAGTATAGTTTTTGAGAGGACATAGGCCCATATTTACTAAACAATGCTATTCCATAAAGCACCTTTGTCACGGGAGACCAGGATTTTTAACACCTTTATACCTTTTGGGATCAATTCACTAGGCAAAACAAGGTAGTGGAGTAAAATGTAGTTTATTCGGGTAAACCCGCGTACACACAATGAAACACAAAATACAGACGAAATACACACTTACTGGGGGTGAAAACTAGACTCAGGGCGTCTGCTTCGGAAGGCTTACCCTGATCGGGACCTCGTCCCGAGCTTCCTGTTACTCTTTTCAGGTAGAATACCAAACCGCGATCGCTACGTTCTATTCTGAGAACTTGGTCCTCGCGTCTGACTTTGTCTCTGCTGGGCAGGCTTTCCTACTCCAAAAATGAAGCTGGTTGCTCTGCTATTCGCAACAGAGCAACTTTGAAAAACCCGCCCTTGCTTCACTGACTCAAGCCACTAGATGTCTGGTTCTCTGCTCGGGCCGTCTCCTTACATACCGTCCGCTGAGCTATCTCTAGCATGGAAGTTAAAACAGCGACCAATCAGAGTGTGGGAATTTTCCCGCCACCCAACCACGAGCCAGAGGCTCGCCTGGTGTTACCCAATAAAGGAGGGGGTGTGCGTAGGCTCGAAAAGCCGGGTGAGCGGGAAATATGAACCGGCCAATGGGAAATGCGCCTACCTGCAGCATATTTCCCCAGCCAACCTGGGGTCTACCAGGTCTGGCAGTCCAAAAGGGCCCTAGCGAGGTGAGATGCCCGTTGTTCTCTGGACCTGATACTTCACCCTTCCCCGCTCACCAAACATTTTTTTCACCTCTGGACATCCTTTCTCTCCTTTGAACTCCGATGTCTATGCAGACATCCCGGCGTCTATGTAGATGACCGGGCTGACTGTATAGACATTAATACATACAGTATTAAACATTAAAACACTGTTTTAATAAACTTATATTTCTAGGAGAACCTTAGATATGTGGGGAAAATGCGTCTGGGATACTTGCGATCGAAAACCAGGATTCTGGGGGACACTGTGTAGCCCCAGTGTAATTCCCCTTGCGTACCCGCAAATCATGTCTGCATGTCGGGGAGAATTACGGGACCACCGATAACTTTGTAACTCCTGCAAACAAAATACACACATTTTGACCCAAATATCCCACTTAAAACTCCCACTCCCCAAGTCTCATGTTTATTAGGCAAAGGAAACATGTAAAACCCCCAAAAGGTCAGGTTTATGCTATACATGACATTGAACCTCCATAACCCACCACGTCTTTATGTACAGATGTGTACCCGCAAATCATACACCATTTGTGGGTAAAATATCAGTGCTTCCGATATATCCGGACAGCAACATTTTATAGAGATTTTAACTCAAGTTGCCGACCGATATCTACCCTTAACCTCCTGCTCCCAAAGTCCCAGTTCTGCAGCTATTTCCTATGGGGGACCCTAACCACACATGGCATCCCTATATAATCCTGCAGAGGACAGTATAATGGGAACAGAGGTACAGGGAAACATAGCAAGGTGCATTACTAGACCCAAGAGCCGACACTCTCAGGTCTTGTCACACGGTTTTTAGGGGCAGCCAGTTTAGCTACATCTGTAATTCAATTTAGTCTGCAAATTCTTTTATATTGAATAACCATGTATTTGTCAAATTTAATTAATGTTTTCCATTTCTTTCTTTATACTGTATCAATGCTTTTCACATGCTTTCATGTCAAATAAGATTAATGACACACCAGACATTGCAGTTTAAATAATACTAACACAGGGGTAAGAGTGACCCAAAAATATGAATACCAAGTAAACATATGTTCCATTTGCACTATAGGAAGCCAAGTTCAAAGATCTCCAATCCCCACCATCTCCTTTCTCTCCCCCTCACAATCTGCCCCTCCCCTTCTACTCGCAACCTTTGAGTCACCTTTGATTCTTCCCTCCTCTTTGCCCAACACATCACCTCCATCACTAGTATGGGTCACTAACACCTATACTTGAACGAATAGTGACCAATTAGGTGCTCCCACTGTGAATTATGAATTAACACGTGAAATACGGTGATATATATAAAAATATACAAATATAAAAAAAGTGCCAAAAAATTAGTGCATACAAAAAAGTGATAAATCGTGAAAAATAAAGTCCCTACTCAAAACCTTTGTAGGGACAGTCTTCACTGGTCCCACAAAGACTGGAATGTTCTATAAAGTCCAGGGGGAGCATAGGAGAGAGTCGACAAAAAGAAGAAAAAATATCTAAGTGTAGGTGTATTGATTAATGAGTGAGTATTCAGAGCCCTGGCTCCTATAGAATGGCTACTCAAAGTGCAGTGAATAAAAATGTGCAATTCCAAAACAGTGGCAAACTTGCTTGTGTAGGTTTACTTGTGTGTATCTTAGTATAAAAGAGAGTATACCATAGTGCAGATCAATTGGAAAAGTTTTATGTTGATAAAAATGATAAGAATCGTACTTACAGATTGTACGAATTTTAAAAGCAGATTCACAACATTGAAGACATCGTTTATGTATCTCTGCACTGCCCCCGTCCCCTCAGTGGCGCCGATGATCTGGGGTATTCCCCCAGCTGCTGACCTCCTTGCCGGTATCTCTGCAGGCTCCGTCGTGTCACATCCATTTTCCTATGACGTCACTTCCGGCTACCACCTATACAACATAAGAAAACATTTCCCACTCATTTCTCTCTCCTCAGGCAAACTTCTCATCCACACCCTCATCTTAATAATAATAATAATTGTTTGTTCTTGTATTGCGCTGCTGGTTTTACATAGTGCTTTACAGAGACATTTTGCACAATCCCTTCCCCCTAGAGCTTTGAAAAAGGCCCCACGGGCTGAAACGCGTAAGAGGATCCGCCAGACTCTTTTACCCTGATGTTTGAATAAATCGTGTGCTTCATCACCATTGCCTGCTGCGGTTTCTTTTTGGGCTGCGCGCCGTTCCTGCCTCCCACGGGGGGAGTGTCTTCATCCCTTAGAGCTTACAAGCTATGTTTTTGGTGCCTGAGGCACAGGGAGATAAAGTAACTTGCCAAAGGTCAAAAGGAGCTGACACCGGGAATTGAATCAGTTCCCCTGCTTTAAACTCAGTGCCAGAGTCTTTTCTCACTTCATCTTCACCCATCTCGACTACTGTAACTCCTTAGTTCCAGTGTGAAGTTGCAGTGTGTGGTAACATGTCCCTAACATGTGTTGCTCTTTTACAACTACCTTGATGTATGTGTGTTACTTACCTGCTGATTGCATTCAATATAATTCTTAACTTACTACACTATGAGACGGTGCGCTGTTTTTTCTTTTTTCCTGTCTCATACTACAGGACTGCGCAAGCAAGTCAGTGGTTAGCATGGCATGCAAATCCATCGCTCAGGAGATGGGTCTCCCTGGAGGCATATTTGATATGCCCCACCCCTATACAAAATATTCTATGGCTCTCTAACCGGATAGGCCTTTTGAAGCGTCCTACCTTGACGGCGACCACACACTCTCTCAGACTGTGGGACAGACCCAAGTTAAAACACAAGCAAAGCAACCCAAACTCCCTGTTGACCCCTTTCTTTGGGAACAGGGATTTTTCCCCAGGACTACCCAAACAATCCTTTGAGAAATGGCGGCAAGCAAATATTTGTAGACTTTTCGAATTCAGCCATGATCTTAAAGTGACGCCTTTCGATAAATTGGTTAAAGATAGGGGAGTTCCACGGGAGAGATCTTTTGTTATCTCCAGTTAAGGGACTTTTACGCTAGAGTCGGTTCTTCTAGCCCTGTCTCTCTTTTTGAGAGACTCTGTCTAGGAGAAGACTCCTGCGAGAGGCTGATATCGAAACTACACGGCCAATTTTCCCTCCCAGAAGAAGACCCCCAAGTTAAGCATAAATTTAGAGAAAAATGGGAAACCGATCTGAGTGAGGAATTGGAGGACGATGATTGGAAGGATATTTTTGAAGCTGGGTCCAAAAGCTCAATCTGTTCAACTATCCGGGAGAATGCGTACAAAGTTAAGACCTGTTGGTACAACACTCCTGAAAATATTGCCAAATATGGCCCAGGCTACTCCTCTATGTGTCCTAAAGGTTGTGGTGGTGTGGCCTCTTTTCTACATATAAGGTGGTCATGCCCTCATGTGCAGGCCTTATGGAGGCAGGTGAGATCCTGGATCTGCCAGATTATGGGCTCGGACATTCCCCTAGATCGTGGCCGTTTCGACTAAACAAACAAATTCTAGACCACACTAGGGCGGAAAACAAGCTAATAGCTCATGTTATCACCGTGGCACGGTGCACCTTAGCAGGTTTCTAGAAACAAAATAAAATTACCACCAATCCCGCTAATTAGAAACAAGGTATGGTTTGTATGTACGATGGAAAAACACTAGCTTTTTGAATGATACATTTGATAATTTCCAGAAGGTATGGCTACCCTGGATAATGTTCACAGTCAACCGAAATGTAGCCTTAATCTCCCTCAGCTTGTAACACCTCAAAACCACCCCTACACCGCAGCTAGAGGACAATTCTGGCTACCCCCCCCCCCCCCCTGGCCCATCTCTATATATTATATTATGTTACGGAATTCATGTTCCTACCCTCCACCCCGGTTTCTTCTGAGACAGGCCTTATAAAGGACAAAGAGGCTGCCCCAGAATCCCCTTGCAAAAGCAAATCATGATATGTTTATGTAGAGTATTAAGTTTTAGAAGCCCCACCAAAATGCTGTTCCCCCTTCCCTTTTCTTTTTTGTATCAACCCCCCCCCCCAATAACCCACTCAATTATGCTATATTTCTGTATATCTCTGTTTTGATACCCAATAAAAAATTTAAGTTGAAAAAAAAGTTCTAGTAAGTTTTTTCCCATTTTTAATTTTTTTTTTTTTTACGTTTGAGTGACATAAAGGTAAAGCAAATTTGGCAAGTTTGCAGACCTCTAATTATCATTGATTATAATTAGCATCGCTCTTTGGGAGCCACACATTCAATGAGACACAGAACAAAACACATTCCATTCTGCATTAAGTAACTCTTCCTTAATTCCTCATACTACTCCCTTTAACCTCCAGTAAGCATCATGAAGTTGGAACAGAGTTGCACGAAACACTGTAATATTAGCACTGTAATAATAGCACTGTAATATTCTCTATCTGGAAGGTTCATAATTAGCCTTTTCAAATTCTCATTTAAGCTGAAAATATTTGAATATTTTTGTCTGCACTTACAGTACATATGTAAGGAAAAGACCCTACTTGGTTATCCGAAAAGCCCAGACACGAGAACTGTATACTTTATAACAGAGTTGTCTTTCTTATACACATAGCACTAATCAAAAAATGTTACAGGGAAACATATTTTTTAGCAAAGTTTAGAGAAAAAAATGATATAAACGATTTGAGTTTGGTAGATACAATATGAAATTGCTTTTCATTTGCTTGATGTGTTTTAATACGTTTACGTTGAGTCTCAGGGACTCCTTTTTTTAGAAACTGATTTTTATACATTATAAAAAAAAAATATTTCGATGTATTGTAAAATGGCACAAAGATTTTGAAATTCAAAGATCAAATACCTAATGTTATCTAAAGTGCTTAAGTAGGTTTAAAAAATGTACTAGTCAATAATTAGCCAGAAATATTGCAAAAGTAGGTCACCTTATCCTTTACAGGCAAGAAATGTACTTTTCAATGTTCATCAAGGGAACAAACAGGTATACAGTTTAAGGAGGCTTCAAGGATATGGCTAAGGTCACCTTAACCTTTGCAATTGTAGCATTAGATGGAATTTAATTGATCCCAAATTATCACAAAGGCAAAAAATATGATGCCTAAAATGATTCAAGCCTATATACAGAAAACGTAAGGAACTCTGTTTTGGCCAAAAATATAAGGTAATCTGTTTTTTCACAACTAGCAATAGTTTACATTGAAAAGCTTAAGGAAGTTTGCAACAAGACATGCTGTTTGTCCAATTCAAAGGAATTACACACAACAAATGTCTTGAAATGTTTCCTTCTATGTATATGTTAGTTGGGCTAATATGGACTCCACATTATCTTGTTCTATAAATTAACCCACCCACCCCTGAATTAGATTACTGTAATGTAGCAATGTAGGCAAATATATAAACAATAGTGTCTCTTTATCTAAATATAATTTTTTTTTGTAGGCTGCAACTGCTTTGAGCGGTCAAACAAGAGACAGATTTGATTTAATCTACAAATAACTCTTTCATGGGACCATTAAAAGGTATCACAACCTACAACCTACACTCCTGCAGGATGATATATAGAGATTTTATACCATATGATACTAAGATATGTCATATTAGATCTTAAACAAATGTATATAAATGTATATATTTTGTTCTTTACACTTTGTAATATGCATACAATTTTGTTTTTCTGATACAGGTACAATACTAGTCAAACTGTGCAATGGCTTTAAACCAACTTCCAACTGGATCTTTAAATTAAGAAGATATTAAATGATTATTATATTAGTCATCATTAATCTTAGGGCAATCTGAAGAAGCTTTCAATAATGTAATTGAATGTATATCTTCTACAAGCAGATACTGCACACTGAGCTTTGTCTGTGGAGAAACTGATTCAGCAGATGCATCTTACTATTTAATCTCACGTTATTACGACTACATCTGTTTAATCACATCGCTCTACTCTAAGATTCCAGAAGCAACTACAACCATACTTAATATAGGACCTAGCACCAGAGAACACTTGGGTTACCAAGTCTGTCTTAAAAATGTGCAATATATTTCCTATTTCATGGGATAAGAAACTCTATCAGGCCTCCATGGAATTTCCATGAGAAATGAACCCTGAGCCTTGCTTACTCAAGGAATTAGGCTGGAATCTGTCTAAGAGCAAATATCGGCCACCGTGTTCAGGGCATGGATCAAAGACCATCAAAGGTGGATTTAAGGCCGATCATGAACAAAGTTGCCCCAGCAAATGGAATTGTATCAGTATCCATTAATTTGGAAATGTTTCTTTCATCTTTCCATTGTTTTGCACAGATATATTATCAGTTATTCTAAATCAAACGAAACAAATGTGATTGCTTCAAAATGTTTTACCTACATTCCTTTACAAAAAAAGCTAATAATATTATTTACTTTTACATAACCCGACGACACAGCGGCTTGGGTTTTCTGTAATTATAATTATTGTACACACACTATTCAAGTTGCATCTTTATTCAGGACATGCATCATGTTGTATGCATTCATATTGTCCACAAATGTATGCAGAAGATAGAAGACATATCAGTCAACTTAAAACACGCCTGATTTACACTGATCCTGTGAAAGACTTCAATGTTAGAGTATCTGTTTATGATGGTCCCAGAATAGCAATTCTGTGATAAAATTGCCCACGAAAGCTTAATTTTAAATATTTCTGATGTATTAATAAACTTTCATTGCAGTTTGCCTGTTTGCATCAGAACATAAAATATGTTTGTGGTTATATGAAGGAATAGAAATATTAATAATATACACCTATTCATTTTGACATCGTTTTCCAATTTTTGGGCAGAGAATTAAAAACCCGGGTCTAATTAAAAGTTTCTTACATTTGAAACAAATATTAAAACGGCAAAGCTGTTATCTACTCACTGATACACAGAAAGATACATTGTCCAACTCTGACTATACAACTTTAAAATAGTTAACATTGAATGTTTGATAAAAGAAGGGATCTATATATATATATATATATATATATATATATATATATATATATATATATATATATATATATAGGGTGAAAAAGGCAACAAAAACCCTCCACCGTTTGCATATAGCCAATTAAGAATAGCACTTGTGAGCACATTCACAAGTCTTAGCCAGGTCTGCAACCCTGCCTTTCAACTATTATCACCTAGCATAGAGTGCTTCCACTGCAGCAAGGGATTCTGGGAAATAACATGCAAATGTGCACACAATGTGTCACCTTTTACCTGGAATATCCATTCACATGGAGCTCATTTAAGCCTTAAATGGCCTCCATGTGAATGGATATTCCAGGCAAAATGGGACATTGTGTGCTCATTTGCATGTCATTTCCCAGAATCCCTTGCTGCAGTAGGAGCACTATATATATATATATATATATATATATATATATATATATATATATATATATATATAT